>NC_066536.1:18777878-18805378 GCF_024679095.1 Eriocheir sinensis
TTTATTGGCATTCATTCTATTGTGTTCTATTGTATTTAATGTCCCGCGCAATACCCGCCCTGCCAGACATCACCGCCGACTGGACGTATAATAAAAGGCAAGAGTGGCGAGGTTACGGCACTGCAGCGGTGGTGGTGGTGGTGGTGGTGGTGGTAGTGGTGGTGGTGGTGGTGGTGGTGGTGGAAAGGAGAGGGAATAAAAGAAAAGAAAAAGAAAATAAAGCATATGTTATCACTTTCTCGAACATACGGTAAGGTTAATATGGTATAGTGGTTGAAGCCGTTAGTGAATGGTTATAATACACGAGTTATATTGTATGAGTGATTGTTGTGTTCTGGGCGATGGCTTAACACGGCTCATACTTAGAGTCGTATTAGAAGATATTTCACCGCCCAAGAACATATATTTGACAAGGCTTTCGTAGGATTTGTGGGTATTTCCAGGAGTAGTTTTATGACCCTGGTGGTAGTTTGACCCTTCCTCTGTACCCTGAACCTAGAAACACCTATTTGACAAGGCTTTCGTAGGAGTTGTGGGTATTTCCAGGAGTAGTTTTATGACCCTGGTGGTAGTTTGACCCTTCCTCTTTACCATGAACCTAGAAACACCTATTTGACAAGGCTTTCGTAGGAGTTGTGGGTATTTCCAGGAGTAGTTTTATGACCCTGGTGGTAGTTTGACCCTTCCTCTTTACCATGAACCTAGAAACACCTATTTGACAAGGCTTTCGTAGGAGTTGTGGGTATTTCCAGGAGTAGTTTTATGACCCTGGTGGTAGTTTGATCCTTCCTCTTTACCATGAACTTAAAGAAACACTCATTAGAACCCGATTGACCCTCTCTTTGACCTTTAGAAGTAGCTGATGTGAGAAGCAAAAGTATCTTATAATACCGACCTTATAGTCTTCCGCAACTGTTTCTGTTGATAACTTTTTACGAGGGAGAGGGAGAGAGGTCAAGGAAGAAGGGGAGAAGAAGGGAAGAGGAATACAAGAAGGGAAGATGTAGAGAAGGGTTGTAAGGAGGAAGAGTCGAAGAAAGAGGAGGAAAGGAAGAAGACTGGCGAACACTTCCACCACCTCCCCCTCCTCCTCCTCCTCCTCCTCCTCCTCCTCCTCCTCTTCCTCCTCCTCTTCATCCTCATCCTACACACACACACAACCAGACTGGGAGGGGCGTTCAGAGACGCAGACATGTCGGGGAAAGAGAAGGAGACGAGACGAGAAGGAGACAAGGAGGTGAAGTATAAGTAAGGAAGGAACGAAGGAGAGGGTGTAACGTTACAGAAGGAGAGGAGGCAAGGAGAAGGAAGGAAGGAAGGTAGGAAGGAAGGGGGTATCGTTAGGATAGAAGTAGAGAAGGAGACAAGGAGGAGGAAGGAAGGAAGGAAGGAAGGAAGGAAGGAAGGGGGTAGCGTTAGGATAGAAGTAGAGAAGGAGACAAGGAGGAGGAAGGAAAGTAGGAAGGAAGGGGGTAGCGTTAGGATAGAAGTAGGGAAGGAGACAAGGAGAAGGAAGGAAGGAAGGAAGGAAGGAAGGAAGGGGGTAGCGTTAGGATAGAAGTAGAGAAGGAGACAAGGAGGAGGAAGGAAGGAAGGAAGGAAGGAAGGAAGGGGGTAGCGTTAGGATAGAAGTAGAGAAGGAGACAAGGAGGAGGAAGGAAGGAAGGAAGGAAGGAAGGGACAGAGGGTAACGTTAGAGTGGGAGAGTAGACAGGGAAGGAAGGAAGGAAGGAAGGAAGGGACGTCGGGGAGGAGTAAGTAACATTAGAACAGAATCACCATCATAAACAGCATAACCCTGCCCCCAGCGCACATAGATCGGGGTTATGAACACGTCTTTAATTAGCAAACGGCGCCATTATCTCGGTCTAATGAAGTGCCCCCTTCGGCGTACGGGGGGGGGTCACGGGGGGCCACCTAACCCTCGCCTGGAACACCCCGGAGAGGCACTGAGATTGATTGTTCAGAGGTCAGGGCAATACGAACCTAGCAAGACTCGAAGGGTACTGGATTACTCGTTGAAATTAGTGTAATGTGTTCCTTGTGAGACTGTAGCGTGTGTGTGTGGGTGGGTGTGGGTGTGTGGGTGGTAGTGCGAGGGGGTATAGGGATGATAGAAACTCAAGCTCCAAGACTAAATAAAAGGGAGTAGTTAGTGAATTGTTAAAGAAGGGAAGAGAAGAGAGATTTCCTTATGAGACTATGGTATTGTTCGACGGTTTCGCCTCTCACACCAACCATTTCCAAAGGCCGAAAAGGATGAGTCGTGTGCGTATGAGTGAGTGAATGAGTACGATGAGGCTGTGAGAGGAAGGATAATGATGTGAGAGGGGACGATGGGGAGGATGACGGTGAAGATGAGGGCGCGGTGAGAGGCCGAAGAATGGCAAGAGAGAGAGAGAGGACACTTAAGAATGAACTGCGTGTGAGAGTCGATGGATTGTATGGAAAAAATATAAATAACTATGGGACGGACGCTTCGGGTGACAGGGTACGTGCGGCGGACACCAGGACGAAGAAGAAGAGAAAAATTACTGACATCACGAAGGAAATTAAGAAAAATATGCAGATCAAGAAAGAATATTACAAAACCGTAGCAAATGAAGAAGAAAATAACTACTAACATTACGAAGAAGAAATAAAGGAAACTACGTAGATCAAGGAAGAAGACAAAATCGTAACAAAATAAGAGATGAAAAATATTAAAAAAAAGGGAAAAAGAGGGAAAAAAGATGAAGACAAGGAGAAAAAAATACAGGATGAGAAATAGAGGAAAAATAAGTCGATCAAGGAAGAATTAGACAAGACAGCAAAGTGAAAATTGATAAAATATAAAGAAAAAAGAAAAAAAACACCAACACCGCGTAAAACAAACAAAATCTTTACAATCTGAGCCAAGGACGCGTAAAACCAAACCGTACCTAAACAAATAATAAAAAAAAAACACCCTTGAACCTGAAATCGGTGAAGTATAAAAGGCGACCCATCCCTCCCTGCCTGGTCATCCCTAGCCCACAGCGGTGCACAAGGGCGTGGCGCTGAGGACTCTTGAGAAGGAAGATCGAGAGAGGGGGTAGAAAAGACGACCCACGGCAGCATCCAACCATTATTATGACGTGGAATCGAGAGAGCGGTGGATGAGTGGTCAGGTTCGCGTCCCGCCCAACTCAACAAGCTAGCAATTCTTCAGTCACCGTCGAGTGTTCTAAGCCCTGTTCACGTTGTGCCGACTCTTGGGCAACGACAATCCAGCGACTTTTAGGTCCCCTTCACACTGTGCCGACTCAGCATCAGGTGATCGTTTCTAGACCTCTTTCTGACATCAACATCTCACACCCAAGACCTCGTGTACCCTGAGTCGCTAGGTTGTCGTGGCCCAGAGTCGGCACGGTGTGAAAGGGGCCTAAGACTACCCACATGCTGTCCTGAAGACCACCTATCATTCCTGTCTCTAGATTATCCCTAAAAGAGGAACAAAGATGAGCTCCGTGGGGCAACATGAGCTAAGCAGGATGGCACCACTATAAACACTTGCCTGCGCCATAACCAGACGTACCGGCGCTATAGGCAAAACGTCATCTCTCTTTCTTCTTCTCTATCTATCTTCTTAATTTACTGGCATTTCTCTCTTTGTTCCTCGTTTTGTTCTCTCTATGTCTGTTTATTACTTCTTATTCTCCTGATCATTATTTTCCCATCCTTCCTTCCTTCCTTTTCCTTCTTTGTTGCATCTCCTTTACTCTCTCTCCTCCGTCCCCCTTCTTTATCGCCCCCTCTTCATCTTCTCCCTCCTCCTTCCTCCTCCCCCAACACCTATGAATACATAACCCCAAAATGCGAAAAAATGGGTAATAGGCGAACTTCTTTAATTACCAAACTGAGGAAAAAATCTTATAATTTACCCCAAGCATTTCTTTACCGCCTTCATTAACACACACGCTCTCTCTCTCTCTCTCTCTCTCTCTCTCTCTCTCTCTCTCTCTCTCTCTCTCTCTCTCTCTCTCTCTTCGGTAAACCAAGAAGACCTCGAACCTCTTTTTTCCTCTTCCGTTCCTTACGTCCTCTCGAATTTCTTAGAGAGAGAGAAAAAAAAGAAAGAGAAAAAGAGAAATTCAAGAAAGTAAATGCGAAGGGACAGCTTAAAATGGTTAGGAGAGAGAGAGAGAGAGAGAGAGAGAGAGAGAGAGAGAGAGAGAGAGAGAGAGAACGGAGGCAAAAATTAAAGAAAAGAAGAGAGAACGAAAGAAGAAGGAAAAAAATAATGGACAAAAATAATAGAGAAAGAAAAAAGATGAGAGAGAGGAAGAGAGAGAGGAAACTAAGGGCGTGAGACCGAGAGAGAGAAGGAAAGAAAGAGACAGAAAGAGAGAGAGAAAGAGACCCCCAAAATACTTAAGGCCGTCACAGGATCATAATGATAACTCAGGGATCGGTGTGAGCTGGAAAATAATGGCGGGGGAAGAAGAAGGGGACGAAGAAGGGGGCGAAGAAGGGGGCGAAGAAGAAGGCGGGACGACCCATCACTCACCCTATCACCCCTACACCCCTCCTCACCCCTCTAAACTACCTCCCATACCCTCTCTACCCCTCCTCTACCCTCCCGTCACCCTCCTCCTCTTCCTCCTCTCCCCCTCCGTCACCCTCCATTTTAACACATCACTGGTTACTTATGGTGACGGGCGCGGACAAATGATTAGTGAAGAACCGCAGCGATGGAGAGGCCCGGGAGTCATCGGCCGCCCGGAGCATTGTCTGAGCGGGCGTTAGCCACCTCGGGACCTCGTTCGGCTGTCACGGCGCCGCGTCAATGGGCCAAGAGAGCGACCCGGCGGCTAGTTTATGTGCCAGGGAAGGTCACGCGAGGGGAAAGGATGGATGGAGGATGGGGTAGAGAGGAGGATAGATGGATGGTTGGGTGGGTAGAGGGTGAGTGGATGCTTGGGTAGAGAGAGAGAGGAAGGGTGGCTTGTCAAATTCTCGTTCCTTTTTTATATTTCGCTTTCTAATTCGACAATCTACCTCACATTTTTGAACAGGAGTCTCACATTCTTATTATTGATGTTCCCTTCCCTCCCTCCTTCCTTCCTTCCTTCCTTCCTACATTCCTTCCTTCCTCGTTTCCTTTATCATCTGTTTTGCATACTCCTGAGTGATTTAGTATATTCGTTTTTTTTCGTTTTCAATAGTTTTTTTTCTTTTTTGTTGAATTTCATTGTGTTTCTACTTATATCTGTGGGTTTATTGTATTCATGTCTATCTGTCTACGAATTTATTTATTTATTTCATTTTTACTTTATATTATTTCATTTTATTTTATTTATTTATCTTTATTTTTTTTGTGTGTGTGTGTGTTTGTCTAAGCTGTTTTGTGTTTTCCTTGTTGGGCAAGTACTATTTTTTTTTTTTTTTTTTTACTCTTTCCATGCGTCCATCGTCTCATCTAAGTAACATAAGTAAGTAAATCAAGTAAGTAAATCAAGTAAGTAAATCAAGTAAGTAAATCAAGTAAGTAAATCAAGTAAGTAAATTAAGTAAGTAAATCATCTTTCTCCTCCTTTTCTTTTTTTTACTTCCCCTTCCTTTACCTTAAGTTCATATATCTCCCTTCCTCCTCCTTTCCTTTTTCTTCTTCCTCTTCTTCTTCTTCCCTCTTCTTTACTTGCCTTTGTTTCTTCGTCTGTTCTTCCTATTTCCTACTTTCCTACCTTTTCTTTATGGGACCAAAGCTTAACACACACACACACACACACACACACACACAAATGAACAGATACGACAGAAAAAAAAAATATGGAAAAACAGAAAAAAACACACATAGACACACACACACATAACACACACACACAACCCCCCCCCCCACCCCACCCCCACACACACACACAAGGGCACGCTGGAGGCCCATGATACAGCGGCGAATAATATAATCACCATAAAGACGAGAGATGTAAAGTCCAGCAGTGTTTTTACGGTGGGCAGCACGTCGGTCAGCCCCGTCCTATTTTACTGCCAGGAGGAGGAGGAGGAGGAGGGGGAGGAAGAGGAGGAGGAAGGAGAACCGTAACCCAAAACCTATAAACACAATACAACTTCGGGTCGGATCTCGTATAGTCGCGTGGAAATGGAATCGAGTCGTCTATAGTCCCTTGAGATCTTGGAGCTTTATACGGGGAAGGAGGAGGAGGAAGAAGAGGAGGAGTTGGAGGAGGAGGAGGGGATGGACCACGAAGAGCACCAGAAGAAGGAGGAAGAGGAAGAAGAGCAGAAAAAGTAACAGAAGGAGGAAGAGGAAGAGGATGAGGAGGAGGAGGAGAAGGGTAAGTTAAGAGGTGCTGAGAGAAAAGGACAAGAGAGAAAGAGAAAGAGGGGGGGAGGGAGGGAGGGAAGGAGGTAAGAGAATATGGAGGAGAAAACGGAGGAGGAGAGATCGGATATTCGTGTGTGAGTATTTATATGATAATTTTTTTTCCGAGGAGGAGAAGGATGAAAAAAAGTGTTATTTCCTGTACCTTTTTTTCCCATTCTGTTCCTTTTCTTTATCAACCTTTATCTGAAATCTCCCTTCTTTTCATCTCCTTTCTTTTCTTCTCCTGTCTTTACTTTTACTTTCTTTTTTTCTGTCATTTTTTTCTTTTTTTTTCTTTCCCTTCCTTTACACTCCATTCCTTTCCATTCCTTTCCCTTCCCTTCCCTTCCCTTCCTTTTCTTTCCCTTCATTTCCCTTACTTACAACTCCTATCCTTTCCTTTCCGTTCCTTTCCCTTCGTTTCCTTTCCTTTCCCTTCCTTTCTCTACCTTTTAACTCCTATGCCTTCCTTTTTTTTCCTTTCCTTTCAACTTCTATCCTTTCCCTTCCCTTCCCTTCCTTTCCCTTCCTTTCCTTTCCTTTCAACTCCTATTCTTCCCTTTCCTTTCCAATCATTAAATTAGGCAAAGGTACATGAGCTATCAGTACCATCCCATTCCTACATATCTATTCCTTTCCTTTTCTTCCCTACATTCACTCTCCTCACATCTTCTCTACAGCATGTCAACATCTATCTATATATCTGGCACTCTTTTCCTTCAGTGTATCCATATTCATACCTAACATTTATTTCCCTTTACCTCCTTTCCTTCCTGACTATAAATATCCTCAAGTAAAATGAAGGACTTACAGCAAAACTAACGTATAATATCTTTCTTAATGTCTCATCTCCTCTCATCTCCTCTCCGTCCTCCTTCTCTTTCCCTCAAAAACAATGATGGCGCCAATATTTTAAGCAAGTCTACCCTTCTTGCCTTGCCCTCGGTTCGGTTCCCCCTCAGCGCCCGTGGACAATTGAGCCGAATAGCGCCCGTATGTGTCTTTATTTCCCCTTATAACATGACTCACAAAGGTACACAGACACACATACACACACACATACATACAATCATACAGACATTCATCCAAGCTTCCCCTCTGTACCTAACCCTCCTTCCTTCCCTTCTTCCCCTCCTCCTCCTCCTCCTCGTCCTACCTCGCCGTCCCCTTGGTATATCAAAATTCAAATCTGGAGGGTTGGATTCCACTTAAAGCTCTTCGTATTTCATAGATAATTAGATTCTGAGGGTTGTGTCCACGTCCCCTCACGAGATCCCCTTCTGGAGGATTTGATCTGTGATGTCCAGTTGTCCCCTCGATCGTTGTTGTCCTCCTCCTCCTCCTCCTTCTCCTCCTCCTCCATGTCATCTCTCCTCTCCTCTTGTCTAATATCTTCTCGTTTGGTCTGGTTCTGGTTCTTCATCTCTGTCGATACATTCTTCTTTTTCTTATCGTACTTCTCCTCCTCCTCCATATCATCTCTCCTCTCCTCTTCTCTAATATCTTCCCGTTTGGTCTGTTGTGGTTCTTCATCTCCGTCGACACCTTCTTCTTCTTCTTCTTATCGTTCTTCTCCTCCTCCTCCTCCTCCTCCATCTATTACATGCTCTCTCTTTCTTCCTTCCTTTCGCTCTTGTCTTCTTTTTCTATATCTTCTTTTGCTTCATCTTTCCTCTGCTTTTATTTCTTCCTTCATTTCCTCCTCCTCCTCCTCCTCCTTCTCCTCCATCTACTACATGTTCTCTCTCTCTCTCTCTCTCTCTCTCTCTCTCTCTCTCTCTCTCTCTCTCTCTCTCTCTCTCTCTCTCTCTCTCTCTCTCTCTCTCTCTCTCTCTCTCTCTCTCTCTCTTATTAATCATCACTTTTTCCTCTCTCTCCTTCATTACCTTCTCTATCTGTTCCCTTCTCTCTCTCTCTCTCTCTCTCTCTCTCTCTCTCTCTCTCTCTCTCTCTCTCTCTCTCTCTCTCTCTCTCTCTCTCTCTCTCTCTCTCTCTCTCTCTCTCTCTCTCTCTCTCTCTCTCTCTCTCTCTCTCTCTCTCTCTCGCTCTTTCACCTTTCAATCCTCTCCGTTTGTCTCATTCCCTCTTCGTAATACCCTCAATTTACTCTTCTTTTTTTCTTCTTCTTTGTCTTTATCCTCCTGTTCTGCTTCTTCTTCTTCTTCTTCCTTCTCCTCCTCTTCATCTTCATATTTTTCCTTCTTCTCTCAATCTCATTCAGCTATATTATTACTTCTCCTCCTCCTCCTCTTCCTCCTCTTACTTCTTCTCCTCCTCATCCTCCTCCTCTTCATTCTCCGTTTACTACTACTGTTACTTCTTCTCCTCCTGCTTTCTTCCTCCTCTTCCTCCTCCTCCTCCTTCTTTTGGTGCTTTCTCATTCGCTTCTTCTTTTCTTCCTCTTAATCTTTTTCTTCTTCTTTTTGTTCTTCTTGTTCTTGTTCTTCTTCCTCTCCCTTTTTCTCCTCCTCTTCCTCCTCTTCCTCCTTCACCTGTCCCTCATTACCTGTAGAGCCGCCCTAATCCCTCTCCCCCCACCTTTCCAACACTCCGAGCTTTGCCTTCTCCTCTCTCATTGGCTGACGGTTGACCAATGACCCGCCGCTTAGGGCCCTCAAGGACTGGGCGAGGCTTTTAAATGAGTGAGTCTCCCTTTTGAACCCCCTTTTGGATTCACGTTTTCTATGAAGTTAATATTGACGGTTTTCTGGTGTTTTTTTGTTATTGTTGTTTTGTGATTTGTTTGATGTTTGTGTGTGTGTTTTTCTTGTCTATATTTACGTTTTTTTATGATGGTTAATTTTTTTACGTTTGCGATTTACGATTTACGATTTTCAGGTGCTGTGTTTTTTTTTCTCTAATGTGTTGTTTTGTGTTTTTTTAATGTTTTCTTGTGTTTTTTTTTATATATTTTCGATAATGTTTTTTTTTATGACTTGATTGATGTTTGTGTGTGTTTGTGTGTGTGTTTCTCCGTTTTGTTTTGCTTGTTTTTGTTGTTGCTGCTTTTCCTGTTGTTGTTTTATTGTCGTCGTTTGTTTTCTAAGAGATATTATTTTCTTTTTGTTTCAGTCTGTTTCCTTTTCTTTTTCTTTTCCTAATTGTTTTTTTTTTTTTTCATTCCCAATCTTTCCTTGTTCGTGTCTTCGCTCATTTTCATTCAGCTTCATTTCTCTCTCTCTCTCTCTCTCTCTCTCTCTCTCTCTCTCTCTCTCTCTCTCTCTCTCTCTCTCTCTCTCTCTCTCTCTCTCTCTCTCTCTCTCTCTCTCTCTCTCTCTCTCTCTCTCTCTCTCTCTCTCTCTCTCTCTCTCTCTCTCTCTCTCTCTCTCTCTCTATCTCTCTCTCTCTTCTCTCTCTCCTTTCTCTCCACACCTCCTCTTCTTCTCTCCTCCTCCTCTTCCTCCTCTTCAACACTATATCCCACCCCCTTCATAACTCTCTCCTTCATCACCTCCTCCTCCTCCTCCTCCTCCATTCACTGTCCCCTCTCACTCTTTTTCTCTCCTCTCTCCCTCATTGCACTCTCCTCATGTCATTTCTCCATGTCCTATACCTCATTGACATGCTCCTCCTCCTCCTCCTCCTCCTCCTCCTCCTCCTCCTCCTACTCCTCCTCCCCACAAATCCACACTGTCTTGCTACCCCTTCGATCTTAAAATAGCTATCAGTTGTTGTTGTTGTTGTTGTTGTTGTTGTTGTTGTTGTTGTTGTTGTTGTTGTTGTTCTTGTTGTTTTAGGTTAAGTTGCGTACTAAATCATTTCCGACGTGACGTTTGAACACTTGTCTTAAAATGCTAATATATATTTTTTTCTTTTTTTTAAGGTTTTATTACGGATTAAAATGATTTACGCTCTGACGCACGCACGGACGAACACCTGTGGCCAAACTAACTGACTCATTAACTTATCAGGTAAGGCGGGCAGGTGTTACAGGGGCGGCACAGGTGACTACTTATTGCCACTTGATCCACGCCAACACCTGTGACACGCGTTTAAACCCAATGTTACTTTTTGCTAACATTTCATTTCTCTCCTCTACAGCCTTCCTCGTCTTCGTCTTCTGCGTGTTCTTCTTCGTCTTATAAATCTCGTCTTCTTTTTCGTCTCCTTCTTCATCTTCTTCATCTTCTCCTTCTTCTTTTTGTTCGTCTGGTGCTTCTCCTTCTTCGTCGATTTCGTCTTCTTCGTCGTCCTCTTCTTCTTCGTCTTCATTTGATGGTCGGCCCCAATCCATTGTGATGCAGGCAAGTGTTTATAGTGGCACCATCTTGTTTGGCTCATGCTGCCCGCCGGAACTCCTCTCTGATCCTCTTATCGAGAGAATCTAGAGTACGGGTTGATGGGTGGTCTTCATGACAGCATGTAGGTAGTCTTAGGCCACTCGGCGGTGACTGAAAAATTGCCAGCTTGATTATAGCATCGGGCGGGACGCGAGCCTGTGTCTTCTTGAACGCCGAGCCCGTACTTTGACCACTCAGCCACCGCCAACCAGTCATTCCTCTCCCCTCGACCCTTCTCTCCCTTCCCTTACCCTTCCCTTCCCTCCCCTTCCCACCCCTTCCATTCATTCCTTAACCCTCGTCGCTCACCTCAACCCTTTCGCTGCTCACTCTTAATAAAAAAAAGCTGCGAGAAAAGATAAAAACAAAAAAACTAATAAGAGCCGGGCTTAAGGAGTCACCAGGGAAATTAGAGTGACTCCCTGGCCTTAATTAGTAGCTACACAACCCTTTAAGACGGAATAAAAGTCACCAGGAGAAAGGACGGACGGACAGCCACACCTTGTAATTGAGTTCCGTCCCTTTCATCACAGGAGGAAAGTTTTTCGAGGTAATAATTTATACGAGTGGATTTAGAGCGAAAGATTGAGCGCTAGTTCTGTATTCTTTGCTTTTTAACGAGTCTTCCAAGGTATGAAAAGACAAAGATTGCGCGTTAGGTATGTGGTAAATATATCTTTGGTTTTACAAGAGTCTTCTAAGGTAATGCGAGTATGATAGTGGATTAAGAGAAAGGTTATGCGTTAGTTTTGTTGTGAATCTTTCTTTGTTAGTACTTGAGTTTGTCTAGTCTGGAGATGATGTTGAAATCGTGATGTACAAAATCTATCTTTGGTTTTACACGAGTCTTCTAAGGTAATGCGAGTATGATAGTGGATTAAGAGAAAGGTTATGCGTTAGTTTTGTTGTGAATTTTTGTTTGTAAGTACTTGAGTTTGTTTAGTCAGGAGATGATGTTGAAATCGTGATGTACAAAAGTGATTCTCAGGTCAGTATTAATTTCTTTCTCTCATTTATTCCTCTTTATCATAACTGTTTCTTTTTCTTCTCCTTCTTCTTCTTCTTCTACTCCTCCTCCTCTCATTTCTCGTCTTCATAATTCCTCCTCTACCACCACCACCTCATCCTTCTCCTCTTCATCGTCATCACAACCCTCTCCTCTCGATCCAACACCACCATCATCACCACCACCACCACCACCAAAATCACGCCTAACCATACACCTAACCATCCCATTACCCCATCCCTTCCCCTCACTCCCCCCCCCTCCACCCCCCAAACACAAACCCATCTTCCAGTGAAACATTAATATTCATAAAAAGCCCGAGACAGACGATCCCTCGCATCAGGTAATTAAAAAAAGGGGGCTCGAACGCGGATCCGGTGACTCTGACGGCAATTAATTTTTCCCGGCCAGACGACCTTCGCGGGAAAACTCTTGGAGGAGGAGGGAAGGAAACACAGCCCCCACGACCCCCCCCCCCATAAATCCCCCTTCAACCTCTCCCTACCTTCCTCCCTCTGGCGGCGGATTTCTTAACTCGTCCTGTAATTAAACAAAGTAGTAGTAAAGGTTTCTTCTTCTTCTTTTCCATTTTTTTCTTCTTCTTTGCCTCCTCCTCCTCCTCCTCCTCCTCCTCCTTCGCTGTCTGTTCTTTTTTTTTCATTTCTAATTCGATGCTTCTTTATTCTTTAACTTTTTCTTCATTTTATTCCGTCTTAATTATAATGAAGTAGTGTATGCTAATTGGGTTTCGTTTTTCTGAATGCTTGTTGGTTTATTGTTTGCTTTTCTGAGTGTTTGTTTGTTGCTTATCAGATGTTTTTTTATGTGCTGCCTGTAGTGCCTGCAGGCTGTCTTGAGGGGCCTCTTGTACTACCCCGGCCCGTTAGTGGCGCAGGCGAATTTTATTTATAGTGGCTGCCGTGGTGTATGATTTTTTTTAGTTGTTGCCTGTAGCGCCCGTAGGCTGTCTTGAGGGGCCTCTTGTACAACCCCAGCCCGTTAGTGGCGCAGGCGAATTTTATTTATAGTGGCTGCCGTGGTGTGACTCTTGCTTGGCCCATACTGCCCCCCGGTGCTCCCCTGACCGAAGTCGCTGAAATTGGGGTTGACTGAATATCTGGGCAGCATGTGGGTGATCTTCAGACACTCGCCGATGGTTGGAAATTGTCAGCGTGCATCGGGGGGACTCGAACCTTGGTCCCAGGGTTCACGACGCCCGCACGCTGACCACTCGCCCACCGCCTCGTTGATTCTTTATTAGTTTGATTTTTAATGTGTTTGTGTTGGTCTCACGATTGTTCTTTTAATGTTTTGTTGTAATTATTATTATTATTATTATTATTATTATTATTGTTGTTGTTGTTGTTGTTGTTGTTGTTGTTGTTGTTGTTGTTGTTGTTGTTGTTATTATTATTATTATTACTGTTACCATTATTCCTATTATCCTTATCAAAATATCGCGCGTCTCTGTATCCCCAAGTCCTCAAATATATCCCCAATTTCATACAAAAATACAAAAAGAAAAACTCAGAACCCAAGAAATACAAAGCCGCAATAAATAACATCCCACCACCACCTCCACCTCCACCTCCACCACCACCACCACCTCCACCACCACTACAACCACACCAGTGAAAAACAACACCGCTTAAAGCTACACGCAACACCGCCACGTCCAACTCTTTTGTTTTCCCTCCCTCCCTCCCTCTCTCTCTCTCTCCCTCCCTCTTCCTCCCTCCTTCCTCTCCTCTCTCTCTCTCTCTCTCTCTCTCTCTCTCTCTCTCTCTCTCTCTCTCTCTCTCTCTCTCTCTCTCTCTCTCTCTCTCTCTCTCTCTCTCTCTCTCTCTCTCTCTCTCTCTCTCTCTCTCTCTCTCTCTCTCTCTCTCTCTCTCCTCCTACCTCTCTCTCTCTCTTCCTCATCACCAAGCATCTCTTCCTCTTCTCCTCCTCCTCCTTCCCTCTTACACATCTTCTTCCCTCCTCCTCCTCTTCCTTCTCCTCCTCATTCCCATTTTATCTTCTCTCCTATCCTCTTCTCCTTCTCCCTCTTCTCCCTTTCCTTTCTTCTTCTCCTTCTACATCTCCTTCCCTTCCTCCCTCCAACTCCTCCTTCTCCAACCCCTTCTCCTCTTCCTCCCTCCCCTCCCTTTCTCCCTTTCCGAACGGGCTGCCAAAAACCACACGGCTGGAACTCCCTCTCGACGTAGCGCCCTTGAGAAGGTTATATAAGAGGCGGAAAATTCAGACAGACCGACGCTGGAAATGAAGACAGTGATAAACGTCCGTGGTGGTGGTGGAGGTGGTGGTGGTGAATGGGGTAGCTTTTGTTTCTCTCTCTCTCTCTCTCTCTCTCTCTCTCTCTCTCTCTCTCTCTCTCTCTCTCTCTCTTTCCTCCTCCACCTCCTCCTCCTCCTCCTCCTCCTCCTCCTCTTCTCTCTCGTGTGGGAAATTGTGAATGTGACCCAATTTGACTGAGTTATGACCTCAGGGAGAGAGAGAGAGAGAGAGAGAGAGAGAGAGAGAGAGAGAGAGAGAGAGAGAGAGAGAGAGAGAGAGAGAGAGAGAGAGAGAGAGAGAGAGAGAGAGAGAGAGAGAGAGAGAGAGAGAGAGAGAGAGAGAGAGAGAGAGAGAGAGAGAGAGAGAGTACTACTATAATAAACATTCTTCCTTAGTCTTTTGGGATATGCAGATATAGACTATGAGTTATTGTTTTTTTTTTTATTGTTGTTGTTATGGCGCCCTTGTGTGTGTGTGTGTGTGTGTGTGTGTGTGTGTGTGTGTGTGTGTGTGTGTGTGCTCATTACCGTAAAACTCTCTCTAACTCTCTCTTTATAAATAAAAAGATTGATAGGTAGATAGATAGATAGATAGATAGATAGATAACACTCACTATCATTCATCCATTACTCACACGTTAGTTTATACACCTTTTAACCCATTTAACTCAAGCTTCCATTCCCTTCACCTCATTAGCAAAAGTACATGATAACTCACTTTACGTTTAACTTCCTTATGCATCAGCGAATATAGAGAAGAGGAGGAGGAGAGAGAAGGAGAGAGAAGGAGGAGGATAGATGAAGAGGAGAAGGAAGGAAAGAGAGGAGGAGAAAGGAAAGGAAGGAGAGAGACAGAAAGGAGCATGAGAGAGAGGAGGAGAAGGAGGAGAAGGAGAGAGGAAAGAGGAAGAGAGAGAGGAGGAGAAAGGCGGAGGCCGAGGAGGAGGAGGAGAGGGAGAGAAGGATAAAGTAAAAGGAGGAGAGAGAGGAGGAGGAAAGAAGAGGAGGAGGATAGATGAACAGGAGAGATCAGAGAGAAGAAGGAGGAGGAGGAGGAGGAAGAGAGAAGAAGAGGAGAACGGGCGTGAGGGTGTGCGCCTTCTGTCCGTTACTAATGCATGTTCCGGGGATCAATATTGTAATTAGATAACAGCCTTTTAGTCAAACAATCCCCCCTTTATGGTTTCCCTCAAGGCTCTCAGCTACCCCTTCACTATCAGTTTCTGTCTATCAATATTCACTGCACACTATCATGCCTTCATTATTTCTCACTCTCTTCAACATCGCTTCTACCACCTCTGTGTTTTCCTTAAAGACTCTGAATCACTCTCTGTGTTCACTATCATCTTCTCTCTTTCACTACTCATTGTACACTATCACGCCTTCACTATCATTTCACTGTGTTCACTATAATTCACTGTTTTCATCATCTCTTTTTCCGCCTCTATGCTTTTCTTCAAGGCTTCTAACTCCCACCACCACCACCACCACCACCACCGCCGCCGCCGCCGCCCCATCACGCGCGCCATTATACGCCGAATATACAAACAGGAGACAGCGCACATAAATTCCTGGCGGGGTAAAGTACAATTTGGCAGCGGAAGTGGCGGCTTGGTGGCAACCGCTCCTCAAGTGTGACTCTCAGTTTAATGGCGCTAACCAGTTTATTTATTGTGGCGCGAGGTCAGCCGGCGAGGGAGGAGGGAGGAAGAGGAGAAGGAGAGAAAAGAGAGAGAGAGGTTACAGGGCTTGTCAGGGGCATGAGTTTATGTGAAAGGGGAAGAGAGAGAGAGAGAGAGAGAGAGAGTGGAGAGAAGGGAGAGGAAAGAAGAGGAGAGAAAGAGATCATGGAGAGAGAAAGGGGAAGAGAAAAGTAGACAGGAGGGAAAAGAGGGAGAAGAAAGAAACAAAGGAGGGGGAGAAAGAGTGAGGTTAGACAAAGGGGAGAAAGAGAGAGAAGGAAAGAATCGAGAGAGAAAAAGGGAGAAGGGAGACATAGAAGGGGTAGAAGAGACAGAAAGGGGAGGAGAAAGACAGGAGGAAGGGAGAAAGGGGATAAAGGGAGAGCAAGGGGTGGAAAGGAAAGGAACTGAGAGAGAGGGAAAGACAAGAGAAAGGGGAAGAATGGAAGAGAAAGGGAGAGAAAGGGGAGTGAGTGAGGGGAGAGCGAATGATGGGATGACTAGGCGAGGAATGAGAGGGAGATGATGGCTGGAAAACTACACACATTGTCCCGCCTCAGAGCAAAACAAAACAAAGCTACATAACAACACAGGAACATAAGGAGCCTGCAAGAGGACGGTACAGGGACGAGCAAGGCGCCTCTCATCGCTCGGATATAAAAAATAAATCTCCAGTACGAGTTTTAGAATGATTTACTCACTGCATAACTGAGTCGGACTATAATGAATGATATGAAAAAAATACATCAAGAAAACTCAATACAGTGAAAATATACGTGTTTGACAATCGCCAGGCAAAAACAGATGCATGTATAAACAGAAATAGATCAGCATAGTAGAAAAAAATACGTAAAGAAAACTCAATACAGAAAAATACGTGTTTAACAATCGCCAGAGAAAAATAAAATACACGAATAAATAAAAAATAGATTAACATTAAACAAACACACACAAAAATAACAGGAAAAAAAACATTAGGTATATCCCCAAACACATCAAACACACCCACCCACAACACGTGTCTGGAGGATAAAAAAAAAAAACACTCCCGCAAGAACACGAGAGATAGGTGACGCTCGTATAACCTTCTCGTTAGGGGGCGGGGCGGCGGTGAGGGGGCGGCGGGGGTGGGTGGGGGTGGAGGCGAGAGAGGAACGGGGCGGGAGTGGAAGGGGCAGGCAGGTAGAGGGCGGGCGGCGGCGGTTCAGGTATCGGCGTGAGATAAGGCGTGACACCTTTATCTCTCCGGGCAGGCAATTAGCACAGGCTGACGGAAATACTATCGGAACCCACTAAACCTTTCCTCGACCCCGCACGCCTCCTTGGCCTTCCGCTCCCATTTTCTACCGCGGCACCATCTGACTCCCATCGAGGGCCGGCGACGACGAGGAGATACTTCGATAAATCTCTCGTTCCACGCATTCTGTCACATCCGGCTTCGGGGGGTGTTATGCGTCCCTCCATCCCTCCTTCCCTCCCGCACAGATGCAAGAACACTTCGCCGCTCTATAAATATGGCGGGAGATGTTCCGAGTCTCCTTAATAATGAAAAATCCAATTAGCGAGCATTGTGCGTGGGCGAGGCGGGCGCTGGGGTCGGCGGCCATAAATACTCCCGTGATGGGCGTCGGCCTGGCCCTCTGACGCCTCGGATGGCCGCCAGCGTCGTTGGGGTAATTAGTGAGACCTTGATTATCACAGTCACTTGATCCTGAGGTGGGAGGAGGAGGCGGAGGAGGAGGAGGAGGGAGAGGACGGTGATGGTTGGGAAACGAAAATAAGTCGATGCTGTAACTGTAGTAATGGTATTAATATTTGCCGAAGGAAGGAGGGGAAGGAAGAGGAGGAGGAGGAAGAGGAGGAGAAAGAAGAAAAGAAGAAAAGAGGAACAGGACAAAGAAAGAAAGTGTCGCAACCGCAAAATTGAGGACACAGAGAGAGAGAAAGAGGGGGAAAAAAAGGAGGAGGAGGAGGAGGTGAAGGGTTGAAGGAAAGATGGGCTGAGGAGAGAAAGATGGGAGAGAGAGGGTCAGTTTACGAGAGAGAGAAACAGAGAGAGAGAGAGAGAGAGAGAGAGAAAGGGGGAGAGGGCTTATAACATGAAGTATTGCGTTCGTGTTGAATTTATGGACGTGATCACGAGCCTTACTAAATCACAACCTAGAGATTAGTGCAGCGAGGGAAGGGAAGGAAGAGACGGACAGCGAGGGAGGGAGGGAGGGAGGGAGAGAAGGAAGGGGAGAGGTAGGGATGGAGAGGGAGGGAGACAAGCGGGAAGGTAGGGGGGAGGAGGGAAGGGATAGGATAGAAACAAGAGGAAGAGGAGATGAGAAGGAAAGGAAGGGAAGGGGGAGAGGATAAGAGAGGAGTGAAGGGAGGAGAGAAGAAAGAAAGGGAGGGAATGCGAGGAGAATGGAGGGCGTGAGGGGGAGAAAGGATAGAGCCAGGAGGGAGAGGAGAGAACGGAGAGAGAGGAAAGGAAGGGAGGCAAGGGAGAAGGGTGAATTTATGGCAAACTTCATGAAACAGTTAATAAAATCTAAGGTCTTAATACAGTCACAATTATATACGTGACTTGCAGTGGACTATTGTAAGTTAAGCGTAATATATCAGTATGGCGTAATAGAGTAGTATGAACGTATATTAAGTTATGCGTAATATAATGACTTGGCTATAATATTTGACGATATGAATGACAGACTGAATATCTAACAGACTGATGACGAACTGCAGAGGAGAATAAAGAAAGAACGCAAAAAATGAAGAGTAAAAACGGAAGAAATTAAATCAGAAAGAAATAATGATGACATGAAAGAATGACTCAGAAAGAAAGAAGGAAAGAAAGAAAAAAAGAAAGTAAGAAAGAAAGAATGCTAGATATAATAGGAAAGAATGACAAATAAACGAAAAAAAAAAAACTATAATTAACCAACCACACAAACATCCCCCAAACAAGCTAGTAAAAAAAAAGGAGCATAAAGAAAAAAAGAAAAGAAAAGAAAGGAAAAGAAAAAGATAAACTAGACCAGCCATGAAAGAATTATAACAAGTGAATCGCACAAATGACTCACGAACTCACTGACTGACTGACTGACTGACCGACTAAGCGAGATAGAAAAAAATAAGAAAAACAAGATTAAAAAAGATAAATGATGAAGAAAGGAGGAGAAAGTCAGGAGGAGGAGGAGGAAGAGGAGGAGGAGGAGGAGGAGGAGGAGGAGATGGTGGAGTGAAAAAATGGGTAATAAAGAGAGAGAGAGAGGGCAAGTCATTAGAATCATTAGGCGTCAATAGGGCAAAGATGGGTCGTCACCGAGTTTAATCAGGCAAGGGTGTGAGAAGGGCAGGGCAACATATGGTGCTGGGTGGGCCGTTCGCTACCTGGTGGCGTCTGGTGTTAGTGGTGGCGGAGCTGATGGTGGTGGTGGTGGTGGTGGTGGTAGGATTAGAGAGAGAAAACGAGTGAGTAAGTGAGTGAGTGAGTGAATGAGAGAGAGAGAGAGTAAAATATAACACAAACGCACACACATACAGAAACAGACAGACAGACAGACAAACAGACAGACAGACAGAGAGAAAAAAGGAAAGAAAGAAAGAAAGACACAAATAGAGAAACAGTAAGACAAACAAACAAACACACACACACACACACACACACACACACACACACACACACACACACACACACACACACTAAACACACTCACTTTATTTGTCTCTTTATTAATCTGCTTAAGTTAAGAGAATAAATATTTGAATGCATGTGTTACTATCTATATATTTTTTTTACAACGTACTTAACTTAGCTTTCCATTAACACATTTTATATACGTTTTCTTATGTGATTATATCTATTTCCACTTTCATTTTAATTGTTCTCTCTCTCTCTCTCTCTCTCTCTCTCTCTCTCTCTCTCTCTCTCTCTCTCTCTCTCTCTCTCCTCTCTCTCTTTTTCTCTCTCTCTCTCTCTCTTCTCTTCTTCCTCCACGTTTTCCTTCCTTCCTCCTCCCATACCCCTTCCTTCATCTCCTAACCATCACGACTCTCTCTCTCTCTCTCTCTCTCATAATCCCTATCTTTCTCTTTCCTTCCTCCCACACCCTACCATTCCTCCTCTCCACACTCTTCCCCTTCCTCCCCTACCCTCCCTTCCTCTCATCCCTTCCTTCCTTCCCCAGTGCTACGACATTTTCTCCCTTTCTGCTATTCCTCCTCATCTTCCCTTCCTTCCCTCGACCCTCTCCCTCTCTCTCTCTCTCTCCCTCCCCCTTCCCTTCCCTTCCCTCCCTTCCTCTCCCCTTCCCTATTTCCCCTTTCTGCTTTTTCTCTCCATTTTCTTTTCCTTTCCTCCTATATTCCTGCCTCCCTTCCCATCCCTCCCTCCCCTCCCTCCCTGCCTGTCCCATGTGACTCTGTGTTAACACCTATTATGTTACCTCCCACCCCTCTACCTCCTCCTCCTCCTCCTCCTCCTCCTGATGACCCTCCTCCTGTTGACTCTTCTTTCTCTCCTCTCTCACTCTCTCTTCCTCTCGTTTTTCGTTATTTTTTCTTTTTTTTGTTTTTTTTTGTTTTTGTTTGTTTTCTGTTTTCATTTGTAAGTCTTTGTGTGTGTTTGTGTATGTGTGTGCGTTTGAGTGTGTGTGTGTGTGTGTGTGTGTGTGTGTGTGTGTGTGTGTGTGTGTGTGTGTGTGTGTGTGTGTCTCTCTCTCTCTCTCTCTCTCTCTCTCTCTCTCTCATTATTTCAATTCTCTCTCCTCTGTCACTCCTTATTTCTCTCTCATTCTCTCTCTCTCTCTCTCTCTCCCTCTCTACCTTCTCCTCCTCTTCCTTCTCCTCCTCCTCATTGATCGATCCTAGTGGTGTAAAAATTGACGCCCAGCCATAACATTTTTTCCACTCTATATATCCTCTTAGTTATTTAGTATTTTTCGAGCAATGAGCGAAGGGCGGGAGGGTCGAGTGAGTCCCTTCATTGTTTCGGCGCGGGCTATATCTAGCTGGCCCGGGCGTGATCGGATCCGGTGAATAGATTTGCATAATGCTGGCGGGACGCGGGGATCAAACTGGAATTAGCCAATGAAAAAGCAATGTATGCATAATAAGCGTTGCATTAGGTTCGCCCCCATCCTCTCCCTGTCCCCCTCCCACTCACTCCCCGCTTCCTAGCCCGTCCCTGTCCCTCTCACTCCCCGCCATGTCCGTTTCCCGTCCCTGTCCCGTCCCTTCTCCGTCCCTTTCCGGCCCAGTCCTTTGATGCAACAACACGCGGAGAGTGGATGATAGAAAAAATGTATATAGTAAGGGATTATAATATGCTCGTTCGTCTGTGATAGCGACTACAAAGAGGGTTATCATGGTGGAGAGGGTGTTGCTGTTGTTGTTGTTGTTAATGGTGGTGTGTATAGCTCTGGGGCCAGAGGTTTAATTCGAGTTAGAATACCCTTAACCTCACCAATGCCCCTTTCAGTCAAGAGGCGAGGTATTTAAGGGCAAATATATACCCTTCATTAGACTTAATAAGTATATCAGAGTTCATTAATACCCCGATAAGGTACACTATTCTAGACACTTCAAATACCCTTTTTATACCCATTATATACCTTTTATTTTCTACAGTGATTACGCTCATAAACCAGCACCTCACTGAACTTAATAAACAACAAACACATAACCAAGCAAGCAGCGGGAGCAACGTGCCATCACTCAGCATGAATTATTCTTGCGAGGAAAATATGGCCGTGTATTGTATTACCTGCACCAAGCGTCCTGTAATTACACAACACACAGGTAATGGAAGGTTTGCCTGGACGTGAGGTGGCGCTGGATGAGTCTGGAGTCACACAGCGAGCGCGCCGCGTGTCGCCGGGAGCCCTCGAATGGCGAACAAGGCGTCAGTCAGTCACCTTGGACAACAGATGAATGACCGCTCAGGTTTTTGAGGGCAGGCTTTACATTCTAGGTCCAATTCTGTGAAATCGCATTCAGAGGGACTGTCCTCCTCCCTCGCTTCGGTGCTGGCTGGCCTTTGTTTGTGAGGAGTTAATGCTCGGCCGTCACGCGACCAATTAACGATGCGTGCACAGTGGCTGGCTGGCGACGCTCGAGTATAGGGCGTTTCTGCTCACAAAGAGGAATGTAAACACCGCATTATCTGGTATGGTTTTGGAGTGGAGAAAATGCGAAAAAACAACGAGAAAAGAACGGAGTGAAGTTAAAAGAGCATGGATGGATGTGACATATGCTTGATAACGCCAACAGGTCTACACGATAAACAAAAGACTGAGTAAACGATAAAAAATAAAGACTGCAGAAACGATGAAAAGAACTGCAGAAAAGATAAAAAAAGACTGCAGAAACAATACAAAAAGACTGCAGAAACGATGAAAGAAAAAGACTGAAGAAACTGATGAATGAAAGAAAGACAACTGTTTAGGCGTATAGGGTCACAACGAGCGATTGCCACACACTAAAAGACATGTTAAGTCCATTGTGTGTATGAAATATGCTTGATCGCGCCAACACGTCCGTCAGCACGATGAAAAAGACACTGCAGAAGCTGATGAAAGACAACTGTTTAGGCGGAGGATGACAGCGATCACCACACACACAAAAAGGCATGCGAGGTCCACCATTAGCCCCGGAGCTCCAAAAACCGAGCCTTGTCCCCCGCATGTCACCGGCGCCTCGTCAGATTGCAATCATGCAGGGAACAGACGCCTGAAAGCAACCCAATTACCTCTTAATACGATGGTGATGACGCTGGCAGGTTGGGGGAAGGCCGGGGAGGAGGCGAAAAGGGCGGGGAGGGGGCGAGAAGGGCAGGGAGGAGACGAGGAGGGCCGGAAAAGGCTTTGTTTTGTCCCTGCCCTTCTCCTCCTCCTCCTCCTGCTCCGCCTCCCCTCCTCTACGCTCTCCCTTCCTCTCTCTCTCTTTTTCCTCTTCCTCCTCCCTCTCTCTGACTGTCTGATTGAGTGATTGGCTGCCTGATAAGCTAATTGCCTGACAAACTAACTTTTTTTTGTTTTCCAGGTTTTTATTCCGTTCGGTTTTTAACAATTTGGGAAAATGGCTGATGAGGCGACTGACTGATTGCTTATTAGATTGAGCGAGTGGATGGGTGAGTGAATGGACGCGTGTGTGTATGTGTGTGTGTGTGTGTGTGTGTGTGTGTGTGTGTGTGTGTGTATCTGATTCACTCACTCCCTCGCTCACTCACTCACTCACTCACACTTACTCACTCGCCTACTTGTCTAGTCCTCCCTTATGCGGTCATTCACGCACTCACTAACGCATTCACTCACTCACTCACTAACTCACTCACTCGTTCACTTGTCCATTCCTCCCTCACGCACCCCACTCACTTACGCACGCACGCACTCACTCACTCACTAACTCACACACGCACGCACTCACTCACGCAAGTAAACATCGAATTTCACACCTGGTAAACCCGCAAGACTCCACACCATTACATCTATTCCCTCTCACATCTTCTCTTATGATGGTGGTTCGCGTGAGCATTATATTGAGTCATCTTGTTTGGGTTTACTTGTTTAGCTAAGAGTGTACAGTGAATGGAAGTCCCTCAAATGTGTTAGCTGTTTGTCTGCGTGTGTGTCTCTGTGTCTGTCTGGTTCTGTCTCTCTGTCTCTCGTTGGGGTCACTTTTAACTAAGCGTGTAGTGTAGTTCCTCAAATGTATTCTCTATGTCTCTCTGTCTGTGTCTGTGTCTGTGTTTGTCTGTATATCTGTCTGTCTCTCTTTTTCTGTATCCATCTCTGTATCTATGTGTATGTATCTCTGTCTCTCTGTATCTCTTTCTCTGTATCTGTCTCCATTTCTCTATCTCCCTCTCTCTGCCTCTCCCTCTCCCTCTCTCTCTTTCTCTCTCTCCCGCTCCCTTCCACCCCATCTGCGTCCGTCCAGCCTCGGCCTCAATCACATTACGCTTCTATTTTACACTTTTTATAAATTGATAAATATTTTAGTAGCCAATTCGGGCCTTTGTGCGCTGACCCTCGCCGCGCCTCGCCTCGCGTGTCCCCGGAATAAAAAAAAGATGAATAAAGAATATAAAAAAATCGGGGAGCTAAATTACCGTGTTGCTGCTTCGGTCATGAATTCATTTTGGACCCAATTCTCTCGATTACTAAATGGGGTTGGGATGGAGGGTAGAGGAGGAAGAGGAGGAGGAGGAGGAGGACGTGGGGAGTCTATGGGTGAGGGAAGGGGACAAGATTTGGTCGGTATTGTCAGACGCGTTTCCCTCTCACGTCAGCTATTTCCAAAGGCCGAAAAGGAGATCAGTCGAGTTCTTATGAGTGTTTCTTTAGGTTCACGGCACAGAAGAAGGGTCAGACTACCCCCATGGTCATGAAACTACCGCTGGAAATGCCCACAACTCCCACGAAAGCCTTGTCAAATGTGTGTCTGCTTGGGCGGAATTGTTTAATATGACGCTACTGCCTCTCACATCAACTACTTCCAAAGGCCGAAAAGGAGATCAATCAGGTTCTTATGAGTGTTTCTTTAGGTTCACGGTGCAGGAGAAGAGTCGGACTACCAACATGGTCATAAAACTACCCCTGGATATGCCCACAACTCCTACGAAAGCCTTGTCAAGTATGTGTGCCGCTGCGCCGAAGTGTTTCAGAATACGACCCCCTCAAGGGACTTTTTTTCCGCCTGTATGAGTGTCCGTGCGCGTGGGCCCGAGTCGAGTCTTTTATGGTGGACAGAATTATCTACGGGCTCGTGTTGCCTTTCGCCACGGGTCATCCTGGCGAAGTGGCGAGGCTGTGTGGACACGTGTTGGGCGAGGGAGTGTCCACGAGGGCCGCAGGACACCACAAAATAAATATACAGTGACAACGATCAATACCAATACATACATGTTTCATAAAAGACCGCATCGTGTCAGCTGTCCGCGGTGCATTTGGTAATATATATGTAAAGAGATTTTTTTCTTTCATTCTAAGTGGTCAGATGTTGTCCCGTTAAGTCTGAAGTCCGTATTCTTAAACGTCTCGACACCTCAGTTCGCCTGTTTGAAAAGCCTCTCGTACGTAAAAGTTGCTGGGATTTTCATGGAATGTTTTGTGATGCTGGTGATTGTTTTACCCGACTTCTACATCTTGAACGGGAAAATCACACACGAAAACCCGGGTAATCTTCTCTGTGGCCTTGGGGAATAGTCGCCGACACGTTTAATAATATGGAAGTTTAGCTTTTCATTGCGTAACATTAATAACAGAAAGATTGAAAAGAAAAACCCAGGCGCTCCAATCCAGACCAGACTCGGATGGGTGAGGGGGAGAGGAGGAAACGGTCATTTAGAGGGAGTCCATCACTTCACCCTTTGTTCCCTGATTCGTTCGGCCCCTAAATGGCTTAAATTAAGGGTGTATCAGTAAAACTTCCGGGTGATGAGGTCGTGTGTTACGGGGGAAGCGCAAATAGGTAGCCTTTGAACAGTGAGTGAAGCGCGGGAGTGTTATCAGACGCTTTCGCCTCACATCAACTACTTTCAAAGGCCAAAAACGGAGATTAATCGGGTTCTCATAAGTGTTCTATTAGGGTCATGGTACAAATGAAGGGGCAAACTACCACCAGGGTCATAAAACTACCCCTGGAAATGCCCAAAACTCCTACGAAAGCCTTGTCAAGTATATGTTCTCAGACGCTTCAACTCCACACATCAACTACTTTCAAAGGCCAAGATAGAGATCAATCGGGTTATAATGAGTGTTTCTTTAGGTTCATGGTACAGAAAGAGGATAAAACTACCACCAGGGTCATAAAACTACCCCTGGAAATGCCCACAACACCTACGAAAGCCCAATCAAATATGTGTGCTTGGGCGGCGAAGTGTTTAAGAGTATGGTCGTAAGTGCGGGGAGGCGGCGGCAGCGGTGTGGTGGTGTGGCTGTCAGCGGGGCCCGAGCAGGTGATGAATGACGCCCCGCCGACAGATGGCATGGCTGGCACCCCCGCCGCCGCCGCCGCCAGTGTTGCCGCCGCCCGCTCTGAATAACATTACCTCCGATCATTCATCCCTTTGTTGACTCGGAGGATTAGACTTGACCGCACTTTTTCAATCACACCCGAAGTCCATTTTCCAGGGCGTCGAGGGTGGACCGGGAACGTCCTCTTAAGGGATCACGGAAGCTTAAAATTTTTCCGCGGTCTTTGTGTATTCTCGCCCAAAAATGTCGCCGCAAAAAATGGCACGTCGGCGATGTCAGTGGGGACTCCTTTGTTGGGAATTTGTTTCGTATGGCGGATATTCATTACACAGGAGTTTTGAGGCCGAGGGACAGTTGGGGCGGCGATGGAGGGGGTCGAAGGGGGAGGGAGAGGGAGTCGGCGAATGTCTGGCCGCGATGACCACATTTAAGATGAGTTACGGCCAATGGAGGGTCGTTGGCGGATTATTTGTGTCGCGAGGGAGAGTCAGGTTATGGAGATCGCTTTGTTGTTATTGAATCGCTGGAAGGAGTGAGGCGGCAGAGGCGGCGGCGGTGGTGGTGACGGTGAGGTCTGGGCTGGGTCCCACATCAACTATTTCCAGAGGCCAAAAAGGAGATAAATCGGGTTCTCATGAGTGTTTTCTTAGGTTCATGGTACGGAAGAAGGGTCAAACTATTACCAGGGTCATAAAAGTACCCCTGGATATGCCCAAAACCCCTACGAAAGCCTTGTCAAATGTGTGCACTTTCAAACGATTCCACCTCCCACATCAACTATTTCCAAAGGCCAAAAAGGAGATAAACTGATTTCTCATGAGTGTTTTCTTAGGTTCATGGTACTGGAAATGCCCAAAACTCCTACGAAAACCGTATCAAAATATGTGTAGCTTACTGGGGGGCAGAAAGGTTTGGGAATATGGACTCAGACTGGGCCACCCGATGCACTTGTTATTAATGAAGTGAAGACCGCGGCGGAGGGGGGGGTAAAGTGAGGGCGAGGACAAGCAACAGACACACCGAAACAACAGGGATGAGAAGGGGCTTACACGGTGACCCTTCCCTTGCAACGACAGCAGAGGATCAAAGGCTCATCGACCAGAAAAAAAAAAACAGACGGAGGAGGAGGAGGAGGAAACACTAATAAAGGATAGATATGGAAAAAGTAACACAAAACAACAGTAAAAATAACAACAATGTCTCGGCAAGATTATTAATACCTCTAATGATAAAAAAAAATACTTGAAAAATAAATAACTTGTTCACGAATAGAAAAATTAGATGCATTAGGGAAACGAAACCGGACGAGAAACGTATATAAAAAAAAAAGAGAATGAGAGAGAGAGAGAGAGAGAGAGAGAGAGAGAGAGAGAGAGAGAGATTATAAGAGAGAAAGAAAAGAGAGAGGAAACAGGAAACAACGAGAAGGAAACAAAACTCAAGTGGATAAAAAATATTAAAAAAAAAGTTATGAGTGGAGATGGAACCGATAGGGACAACAAGATATGGTAAAAAGGGAGGAAGGAAGGAAGAGAGGAGGGAAGGGAGATACAGCAAGAGGGTGAGAGAGAGGGAGAGGGAGGGAGGGAGGGTAGAGGTTCCATTCCTAATCAGAGAAGTAATCACGACCATAGATTATTGTGTGGTGCTTCCTTCCTTCCTTCGCCCGCTCACTACCTGACTATAGACTTCACGGTAATTATCTAAATGGGGGACGCCGCTGACAGGTAAATATATGGTCCCCTACGCCTTGTTGTTTTTCCTTGACAGAATAAGACAGAATAAGATGATTGGGTAATAGATAATACTTGGGTGGGAGGGAGAGGGGGGGATGGAGGAGGGAGGAGAGGAGGGAGAGAGAGAGAGAGAGAGAGAGAGAGAGAGAGAGAGACTGATTGACACAAAGCTGGACGGATTATATATACTAGTCCAGTTTCTCACTCTC
>NC_066536.1:18810378-18830378 GCF_024679095.1 Eriocheir sinensis
AGGGAAGTGGGTGTGCCTGGAGGAGGAAAGGAAGGAAGGAAGGGGAGAAAGAAAGGGAGGTAGGAAGGAGGTGTATCGGGAAGAGGAAAAGGGGAATGGAAGCAAAATAGGGAGGGAAAGAAGGGAGGTGGGAAGGGGCTGTAGCGGGATAAGGGAAGGGTAGGACGGAAGGAAGGAGGGGAGATGAGAGCCTTGGAAGGAAAGAGAAGGGAGGAAGGGTAGGACGGAAGGAAGGAGGGGAGAGGAGAGCCTTGGAAGGAAAGAGAAGGGAGGCAGGTAAAGAAGGGATGGAAGAAATGGAGTGAAATGAGTAGAATCTAAGAGGAGAGAGAGAAAGGAAAAGAAATAGCAGAGGAAGGGAAGGGACTAACGAAGGAGGGAGGGAAGGAGGCGGGCAAGCTGGACTAAGTGAGCCGGGGAACAAAAGTAATTACAGAGTTAAGGAAGAGTGATTTAAATTGGGCGCAAAGGAGGAAGAGAAACACAGCTCTGAAAAGTTTAATTACAAGGCTGTGAAGGAAGGCGTGTGTGTGTGTGTGTGTGTGTGTGTGTGTGTGTGTGTGTGTGTGTGTGTGTGTGTGTGTGTGTGTGTGTGTGTGTGTGTGTGTGTGTGTGTGTGTGTGTGACAGACAGACAGACAGGGGAAAAGATAATATTGGCCGCGGAAAACAAATAGAAAAGTTACACCTGGAAGTAAATACAAGCTCTTCACATACCAGTCTGATGATAATGATGATGGTAGAACTCTGATGCTTCCAAACCTCAACGCAATTCGTCACTTACCTGAAAAGACAGAGAAAAAACATAATGAATAACCTTGCATAATCAGTGAGTGGAGATGAATAGAAAAATAATGCATGAGAGAAATACTAAATCGACTACATTATGTCATCGTGTGTGTGTGTGTGTGTGTGTGTGTGTGTGTGTGTGTGTGTGTGTGTGTATGTGTGTGTGTGTGTGTGTGTGTGTGTGTGTGTGTGTGTGTGTGTGTGTGTGTGTGTTCATAAATATACACCCTCCTTTACTCTTCTTTAAAACTTCCTATGTGTCAGTGGTTGGCTTTCTCCTCCTCCTCCTCCTCCTCCTCCTCCTCCTCCTGCTCGTAACCCATCCCAACAATACACCGCAAGTACTACATCATTTTTTTCTAATCTCGCCTTTCGTAAACTCAAATATGAAGTTCTCTCTCTCGTAGGAAGAAAGTCAGGTCATAAACAAGACCGAAAACCTAAAAAAAGCGCCCGAAAGTTGTATCGAAACCCTTTGAAGCGTGTGTCTCTCTCTCCCTCTCTCGAAAAAAAAAAAAAGAGAGAGAGAGAGAGAGAGAGAGAGAGAGAGAGAGAGAGAGAGAGAGAGAGAGAGAGAGAGAGAGAGAGAGAGAGAGAGAGAGAGAGAGAGAGAGAGAGAGAGAGAGAGAGAGAGAGAGAGAGAGAGAGAGAGAGAGAGAGAGAACAGAGAGAAGAAGAGATAATAAAAAGCTTAATTCGCAATCTTCTTTTCGCTTGATCAGAGGAGGAGGAGGAGGAGGACGAGGAGGAGGAAGAGGAGGAGGAGGAGGAAGGAAGAATAATAGAATAAAAGAAAGAGGTGCCTGAGTCGACGGGTTGTATACATGGGTGTCTTCTTCCTTACTTCCTCCCTTTCTTCCTCTTCTTCTCCTCCTCCTTCTCCTCCTCCTTCTCCTTCTCCTGCCTCCTAGTGCCGCTGACTCTCGCTCTCCTCTTTCCACTTGATCCGTCCCGCCAGATGTAATTATCAAGGCCACGATGAGCGCCGCTGAAGATTAACAATGTGAGGCGCCGAGGATCCCGCTGGGTGGAGGCGCACAATCACGGGACAATCGACACACGCACACACAAACACAGAGACAGATATACCGACACACACACACACACACACACACACACACACACACACACAACATATAAACACCAAGCTAATAAAAAACAACACGTCACCTCTCTCTCCCTCCCTTTCCTCTCCCTTCCTTCCCTTCCCTCTCTCTCTCCCCTCACCCCACACGTTCCCCTTACCCTAAAACCTAAAAACCATCCCCACCCTTCCCCTCCTCCTCCTCCTCCTCCTCCTCCTCCTCCTCCTCCTGGTCAGCGCTAATGTGACTCTTAATTTAGTGATATCAGCGTAATTGCGGGCAGGTAGGTCATTAGCCACCTGCCGCGACCAGGTGAGACGAGGCGACGCGACGAAAAAGAGCGAAGGGAGGTTTGACTGGGGAACATCTGGTGCTTTTAAGAGGGGTGGGAGGGGAGGGAAAGAGAGGGGAGAGAAAGGGGAGGAGAGAGAGTAGAGGGGAGAATGGGGGTGGAGAAAGGGATGGTGAAGGGAGAGAAAGGGAGGGAAGGAAAGTGGAGAAAGGGAGAGAAAGGAAGGAAAGGTGAAGTGATGGGGAGAGCGGGAGAGAGAGTAAAGGAGGGGATAGAGGAAAAGGGAGATAAAGGAGGGAGAGAGAGAAAGAGAGAGGAGTGAAAGGGAGGGAAAGAGGAAAGAAGGAGGGTGAAGGAGAGAGAGAGAGAGAGAGAGAGAAAGAAGAGAGAGAGAGAGAGAGAGAGAGAGAGAGAGAGAGAGAGAGAGAGAGAGAGAGAGAGAGAGAGAGAGAGAGAGAGAGAGAGAGAGAGAGAGAGAGAGAGAGAGAGAGAGAGAGAGTCTGTATCTATGTATGTGTGTGTGTGTGTGGTTTCAATAACTACTTTCTCTCTCAGTCAACCTCTCTCTGTATCTATCTACCCATCTACCTATCTATCTATTAATATGAGAAAGACAGAGAGAAGGGATATTGGGGTTAAACAGATGAAAGAAGAGGAAGGGAAGGGACGAAGGGAAGGCGGAGATTAAAGAGGGAAGGAAGAGGAAGAGGAAGAGGGGACGCTAGGAACCTGATTGGAGCAAGAGATGAAGAGGGTAAGGATGAAAGGACTCAAATGATGACAGCACGCAAAAATGGACCCAGCAAGTAATAGTATAGTAGAGAATGAAGTAGATGGTGTACTAGTAGTAGTAGTAGTAGTAGTAGTAGTAGTAGTAGTAGTAGTAGTAGTAGTAGTGATAGTAGTAGTAGTAGTAGTAGTAGTAGTAGTAGTAGTAATGATAGTAGTAGTAGTAGTAGTAGTAGTAGTAGTAGTAGCAAAATAAGCAACAATATAATAATAAAACACTGAGATAAGAAAAAAAACACCACATTTATACAGTGAACGCTTTTACTCAGAGCTTAAAAGATTTAAAACACCATAAACGAGAGAGAGAGAGAGAGAGAGAGAGAGAGAGAGAGAGAGAGAGAGAGAGAGAGAGAGAGAGAGAGAGAGAGAGAGAGAGAGAGAGAGAGAGAGAAAAAAAAAAACATTACAGTAACAATCACACAAAAAAAAACATAATATATATACAACTCTAAATTGGCCATCAGGATATCGATCACACACACACACACACACACACACACACACACACACACACATCAGATGGGCGACTAACTTTGTATGTGTGTGTGGACAGTGATATGGGTGAGGGGTTGAGGGAGAGAGGGAGGGAGAGGAGGAGGGGGAGGGAGCAAGGGAGAGAGGGAGGGAAGGGAGAGGAGGAGAGGGAGGAAGGTTGAGGAAGGGAGGAAGGAATGATGGAAGGAAGGAAGGAAGGAAGGATGGAAGGAAGGAAGGAAGAAAGGAAAGGAAGGAAGGAAGGAAGGAAGAATTGAAAATAGATTAAAAAATATGAGAAATTGAAAAAGCAAAAAAAAGGAATAAAAAGGAGAAAGATAAAAGAAGGAAAGAAAGAAAAAGAAAGAAAGAGAAAAACAAAACAATAAATGGAAAAAATAAAAAAAAACAAATATTAAAAGAAAAGAAAAGAAAGAAAGAAAGAAGAAAATGAAAGCAAACAAATGATAAACAACAACAACAACAACAACAACAACAACAACGCTCCCCCTATCCCCTCCCCCCCCCTCCCTCTTTCCTCCTCCCTCCTCCCCCCTTCTTCCCTCCATCCCTCCCTTCCCTCCCATCCGTTAGCCACACCTGTCCTCTCTTTCTCTCCCTCCTTTCTCTCCCTCCTCCTCCTTTCCTCCTCCCTCCCCTCTCTCTCTCTCTCTCTCAGTAGCGTCTTCTCTCTCTACATCGCCCCTCAATTTTCCTCCCTCTTTCTCTCCACCTCCCTCTCCCTTCCCTTCATTCTTTCTTTCCTCGTCTTTCTCATTCTTTTCTCACTTAACTTGTTTTCCTTTCCCTCAATCTCTCCTTCTACACTTTCTTACCTTACCTTCCTACCTCCCTACCTCCTCCTCCTTTTCTTTCCTCTAATTATTATCCTCCCTTCTCTCTCATCTCCCTTCCAAAACAGATCACTTCCTGCATAAGTCTTATCTAACTTAATATCTCTTTTATCCCATCCTTTTCTTCCCTTCAATCATTTCCCATCCCTTCTAACTCTCCTCCAACGCATTCCATTACCTATCTGCCCATTTACCTACCTACCTATCACACCTTTACGAACTAAGCCTCTCGCCATCAACGTAAAGAAGGGAGCAACAAAACAGTCGCTCGTCCTAACCTATGAGCCTCGTCCGCTACCCTCGACGAGAGACTAAACTCGCGTCTATGGGTCGTATTCTTAAACATTCCGGCGCTCAAGTACACACCTATATTTGACAAGGCTTTCGTAGGAGTCGTGAGCATTTCCAGGGGTAGTTTATCGACCCTGGTTGTAGTCTGACTCTTATTCTGTACTCAAAACGTGAAAAGACGCTCAAGGAAACCCGGTTAATCTCCTGTTTGGGCTTTGGAAACAGTTGATGTGAAAGGTCTGGGAATACATATTTGACAAGGCTTTCGTATAGACGTTTTGGGCACTTCCAGGGGTAGTTTAATGACCCTAGTAGTAGTCTGACCCTTCCTCTGTACCGTGAACATGAAAAGACACACCAGAAAACCAGATCAATCCCCTCCCTTGTCTTTGGAAGCAGTTGATGTGAGTGGCGGATGCGTCTGGGAATACCGACCTATCTCCGGGTGTCGGCGGGAAGGGATGGCGCTGTAAAAGGGATTGTCTATGGGCTGTTTCGCGCAAGCACCGGTCCTCTGCCTCATTTTTGTTGCGCATAAAGAGGAGAGGGAAGGAAGATCATGAGGCGGCGCGCAATTGGATGGATTGGTTGAGGAGAGCGTCGCAGAGTAGTTACTATATAGAGGCTCTATTCTCAGACACTTCCGCCCGTCTCTCTAACATCAACTATTTTTAAAGGACAAAAAAGGAGATTAATCGGGTTCTCATGAGTGTTCCTGGAGGTTCACGGTACAGAGAAAGGGTCAAACTACCACCTAAGTCATAAAACTACCCGTGGAAATGCCCGGAACTCTTACGAAAGCCTTGTCAAATACTCTCAGACGCTTCCGCCCACCTCTCTCTCATATCAACTATATTCAGAGGCCTAAAAAGGAGATTAATCGGGTTCTCATGAGTGTTCCTGGAGGTTCACGGTACAGAGAAAGGGTTAAACTACCACCAGAGTCATAAAACTACCCGTGGAAATGCCCGGAACTCTTACGAAAGCTTTGTCTAATATGTATACTCCCAGACGCTTCCGCCGGCTTCTCTCTCACATCAACTATATTCAAAGGACAAAAAAGGTGATCAATCGGGTTCTCATGAGTGTTCTTTCAGGTTCATGGTACAGAAGAAGGGTCAAACTACCACCAGGACCATAAAACTCCCCCTGGAAAGGCACAAAGCTCCTACTAAAGCCTTGTCTAATATGTGTGCTGAGGAGCGGAAATGTTGAAGACGCCCCCGCCTCTCACATCAACTAATTTCAAAAGCCAAAAAGGGAGATTAATCGGGTCCTCATGAGTCTTTCTTCACGTCAACGTTACAGAGGAAAGCTCAAGCTACCACCAGGGTCATAAAACTACCTGTGGGAAAGCCCAAAACTCCTGGTAAAGCTTTGTCAGGTAAGTGTGTGTGCTTGGGCGCCGAAATGTTGAAAAGAGTGCGGTCCTATGGAGGTGAAGTGCGCCTCTCCTATGGTTAAGGCCGCCCAGAGGAAGACTATAAGCCGGATTACGCCCCGCGGAATAACGACCCGAAGCAGAGAGTGGACGGTAAAGACAGGAGTTATAGATCACTGGAGGGAGGTAGTGGTGGTGGTGGTAGTAGTAGTGGTGGTGGTTGTGGTAGTAGTAGTAGTAGTAGTAGTAGTAGTAGTAGTAGTAGTAGTAGTAGTAGTAGTAGTAGTAGTAGTAGTAGTAGTAGTAGTAGTAGTAGTAGTAGTAGGAGGAGGAGGAAGAGGTGTTGGGAAGATGGATGGATGGATTTAGACAGGACAAAAAAAAAATGTGGGTCTCAAGGAGGGGGAGGAGGGGTAAGGGGGATGTTAAGGAGGGGGGAGGGGGGTATGTGCTCACACCTCAGCCCCTATTTATCCCTTATTATTCCCAATTATTCACAGTTCCTCATCTCCCCCCAGGCAAGGAAGAAGAAGAGGAAGAGGAGGAGGAGGAGGAGGAGAGTGGGTGGGTGGGTCAGAAAGGCCTGGTGTGTGTGTGTGTGTGTGTGTGTGTGGGTGTGTGTGTCATTATTCTAGCTAGTTTTGTATATATGAGAGAGAGAGAGAGAGAGAGAGAGAGAGAGAGAGAGAGAGAGAGAGAGAGAGAGAGAGAGAGAGAGAGAGAGAGAGAGAGAGAGAGAGAGAGAGAGAGAGAGAGAGAGAGAGAGAGAGAGAGAGAGAGAGAGAGAGAGAGAGAGAGAGAGAGAGAGAGAGAGAGAGAGAGAGAGAGAGAGAGAGAGAGAGAGAGAGAGAGAGAGAGAGAGAGAGAGAGAGAGAGAGAGAGAGAGAGAGAGAGAGAGAGAGAGGGGGGGGGATGGAGGGAGGAAAGAAATGAAAGGAAGACGGGGGGGAGGGGGGAGAGGTGTTTCCAGGCAGGTTATGGGACAATGGAAGACAGACAGACGGACAGACAGATAGACAGACGAGGTGACGACCAATGCACCTCGCCCTTGTTATGTAAATGTGGAGGAAAGGAGGGAGGGAGGGAGGGAGGAAGGGAGGAACGTTGGAAGGAGATATGAGAGAAAAGTTGAAGAGAATTGGATTGGATAGGCGGACCAAAACGTGGGATCTGATTGTACAGTAAGACAGAGAAGAGGGTTTGGGATAAGGCGAAGAACATTGGAACTTAGAGGAAGGTTTTGGTATAGATAGATAGATAGATAGATAGATAGTTAGCAAGTCAGTCAGTCAGTAATGTAATATAATGGAGTTGAGTTACTTATAAGGGTGAAATTACTGCTTTATGGAAGGGTGATTTGATACGTCTTAACACTTCCTATGGCTTCCTCATTTTCTTCTCTCTCTCTCTGTGTCCAAGATGAGATAAGATCAGATTTTGTTTCCTCCGTAAGACCCCGCAAGCCTGTCTGTCTGTCTGTCTGTCTGTCGGTCGGTCTGTCTGGTGGTTGAGTGATTGGCATTGTGTGTGTGTGTCACACACACACACACACACACACACACACACACACACACACACACACACACAGATTGAGAGAGAGAGAGAGAGAGAGAGAGAGAGAGAGAGAGAGAGAGAGAGAGAGAGAGAGAGAGAGAGAGAGAGAGAGAGAGAGAGAGAGAGAGAGAGAGAGAGAGAGAGAGAGAGAGAGAGAGAGAGAGAGAGAGAGAGAGAGAGAGAGAGAGAGAGAGAGAGAGAGAGAGAGAGAGAGAGAATGACGAAGAGTGACGCATAAAAGGTGTAGACCAAAGCCTCGCAGGTGCCGAAGATAATAACATAACACGCCAGGTAGTAATCTACATGACACAGCCTCTAATATTCCTTCCCTCCTCCCTCCCTCTACCTCTCCCTCTCCCTCTCTCTCTCTCTCTGGTCCGGATCCTCGTCTTCCCCTAATCAATCACTCGCCTCTCCCGTGTCCTCTCCTCCTCCTCCTCCTCCTCCTCCTCCTTCCACCGCCCGCTGAAAACGTTGCTGAAAGACTACGAGTACATAAGATACTTTTCTGTAATGTATTCGATATATAAGATAAACACAACTCCTCTTTTATGTGCTTCTTTTGTGGTTTAAGAGGCCGACCAAGGGTGAAACGATTACATTCACCAAGCGCTGACTGTATAAAAACATGATAGTGAATGACGCTTATGGACTTAGAACAATTTACACGAGATATATTCTTTTCATGTATTATATATCTTGGTGCCTCTCTAGAGAAAGGGACCGCAAGCTACAGAAGAAGGGACCCAAAACTACAGGGAAAGGGATCCCAGAGAGTTGTACTAGATATCTTCGTCCACCTGTACAGAGAAAGGGACCCCAAACAGTTATACTAGATATCTTCGTCCACCTGTACAGAGAAAGGGACCCCAAACAGTTATACTAGATATCTTCGTCCACCTATACAGAGAAAGGGACCCCAAACAGTTATACTAGATATCTTCGTCCACCTGTACAGAGAAAGGGACCCCATACAGTTATACTAGATATCTTCGTCCACCTGTACAGAGAAAGGGACCCCAAACAGTTATACTAGATATCTTCGTCCACCTGTACAGAGAAAGGGACCCCAAACAGTTATACTAGATATCTTCGTCCATTTGTACAGAGAAAGGGACCCCAAACAGTTATACTAGATATCTTCGTCCATTTGTACAGAGAAAGGGACCCCAAACAGTTATACTAGATATCTTCGTCCACCTGTACAGAGAAAGGGACCCCAAACAGTTATACTAGATATCTTCGTCCATTTGTACAGAGAAAGGGACCCCAAACAGTTATACTAGATATCTTCGTCCATTTGTACAGAGAAAGAGACCCCAAACAGTTATACTAGATATCTTCGTCCATTTGTACAGAGAAAGGGACCCCAAACAGTTATACTAGATATCTTCGTCCATTTGTACAGAGAAAGGGACCCCAAACAGTTATACTAGATATCTTCGTCCACCTGTACAGAGAAAGGGACCCCAAACAGTTATACTAGATATCTTCGTCCACCTGTACAGAGAAAGGAACCCTAAACAGTTATACTAGATATCTTCGTCCATTTGTACAGAGAAAGAGACCCCAAACAGTTATACTAGATATCTTCGTCCACCTGTACAGAGAAAGGGACCCCAAACAGTTATACTAGATATCTTCGTCCACCTGTACAGAGAAAGGAACCCCAAACAGTTATACTAGATATCTTCGTCCACCTGTACAGAGAAAGGAACCCCAAACAGTTATACTAGATATCTTCGTCCACCTGTACAGAGAAAGGAACCCCAAACAGTTATACTAGATATCTTCGTCCACCTGTACAGAGAAAGGAACCCCAAACAGTTATACTAGATATCTTCGTCCACCTGTACAGAGAAAGGAACCCTAAACAGTTATACTAGAATCATTACTAGATATCTTCGTCCACGTATACAGAGAAAGAGACCCCAGACAGTTATACTAGATATCTTCGTCCACCTGTACAGAGAAAGGAACCCTAAACAGTTATACTAGAATCATTACTAGATATCTTCGTCCACGTATACAGAGAAAGAGACCCCAGACAGTTATACTAGATATCTTCGTCCACCTACAGAGAAAAGGGTCTAAAACAATTGCATGTATCTCCCTCTCTACATCCACTACAGCTTCTAATACTACCGATGGTGGCCGTGGTGGTGGTGTTAAGGCTATCTGACAGCTCTGGGTGTCGTCTACATGGCCAGCGGGCGGTTACAAGGCGGAACCAGTACGATAATGTCCAGTCCAGGCCGTGTAATCCCTTCAGACACGGCTTGTTTACATACATCAGAGGAGAGAAGACGAGACGCGGCATAGGAACAGTACCATGTGTGAATTTTTCCGTATTCTTAAAACTCTCGGCGCCTAAGTTCGCCTGTTTGAAAAGCCTCTCGTCGAAGAAGTTGCTGGGATTTTCATGGACTGTTGTGTAATGCTGATGACAGTTTAACATATCTCTCTATCTCTATCTGTCTATCTATCTATCTATCTATCTATCTATCTATCTATATCCCTCTGCCACACACACACACAGTATATTGTCGAACATCTGTGCAGGAAAATGTCGATTATGAATGCATGAAAAAATAGACGTTTTTGAACAATAACAAAGTGCCTCCGTGAATATGCATGGAAGGGAACGGACTGACTGACTACGTGACTACTTTTTTGTGTGTGTCGGTATTTATTTATTTTTCGTTTTCCAGATTTTTTTTCTGCATGGCTAAATGAGGGTTTTTGTTACGTCGTCATGGCTTTTATCCGAGACTTTTGTGGCGGCGGTGACTGTGTCTGTGTGTGTGTGGGGGGGGGGGGGTAGACTGTGTGTGTGTGAGGGGGGGGGTAGACTGTGTGTGTGTGTGTGTGTGCCTGGCCAAGCAGCTGCCCCGCCTCCACTACCTGCTAACACCCCTGACGCGGCTGTCACTCAAGAATCGCCTGACGGACATCTCTGGTGCTACAAAGGGAAAGAGAGAGGAGGGAAAGAGCGCGGAGTTGGATTCTTCTTCAGCATCATCGAAAAAGTATAGGGGATCAGTTTGTCAAGATGAAGGACAGAGGATACAAACTTAAGACAATTGAAACTTAAACACCAATATCCTATCTGGTGCTACAAAGGGAAAGAGAGGAAGGAAGGAGCGCGCAGTTGGATTCATAATTAATAAGAGTCTACCTGGCAGCGGTGAGGAAATTTTTCTACATCAACGAACGAGGAGAGAGAACCATTTTACCAAGCTGAACAACAGAGGATACAAACTTAAAACAATTGAAGCCTATAAACACCAACATTAACATACTAGAGAACGTGGAAGGAAGGACAGTACCAGAGTGGCAACCCAGAAATTATGAGAAACAAGAGCAAAGAAATGAACATGTGGAGAGATGAGATTAGAGCATTTGCCGGAGCAGGATGGAGTACACTAACGCCATGCAGAGAGAGAAAAGTGGAGGACATTGGGAAAGGCCTTTATATATCCTGCAGTGGGCTAAAAATGAATGATGATAAGGACGCTGAGGATGAGGTCGAGATGAAGAACGTAGAAAAAAAGGAGGAAGTAAACGATAAAAAAGGGAGAATAAATAAAAGAGGGAGAAGAGGAAGAGGATAAAGAGGTATAAACATCTCCTGCTGTGATTATGACCCATTACGCCTCCTCCTCCTCCTCCTCCTCCTCCTCCTCCTCTCAATCCCAATAAAAAGAGAAGGGGAGGTTAAAGAGAAGGAGGGAAGAAGAGGTGGAGGATTAGGAAGAGGAAAAAAAGGAGAGAGAAGAAACTAGGTCCTGAGGGGATGCAGAAGAGAAGGAAGAAGAGAGAGAGAGAGAGAGAGAGAGAGAGAGAGAGAGAGAGAGAGAGAGAGAGAGAGAGAGAGAGAGAGAGAGAGAGAGAGAGAGAGAGAGAGAGAGAGAGAGAGAGAGAGAGAGAGAGAGAGAGAGAGAGAGAGAGAGAGAGAGAGAGAGAGAGAGAGAGAGAGAGAGAGAGAGAGAAACACACACACACACACACACACACACACACACACACACACACACACACACACACACACACACAAACACACAGAGAAAACAATCAACATGTAATTACCAAGCTTGATTTAGAAAGATTTTATGCGCCGGCAGCGAGAGAGAGAGACTGAGAAGAGAAACTGAAGCCACAATTGATCGACTTTCTGCACCACTAACGTAGCGAGCTGACCAAGAGTGTGGCGGTGAGGACGGCGTGAATGAAAATAAAGAACCAGACTAAATCATCGGTGCATATATTTTTTTTCTTCTTTTTTTTTACCTCGCGCGGACGGACGAGAGGCGATCAGGACTCCTTAATTGGGAACGGAAAAAGGATACACAGAGAAAAATGTATGGATGGAGTGATTAAGGTCCATTCCAGGCGCTGCAAGAGTTTGTCATTGCGAATAATGGAATACTGGAATGGTGTCTGTCATGGCTTGGTGATAACGGCAATAAACACAGATTTACATACCTTCGTACAGACAGACAGACAGACACACTTTCCATCTATATATGAAATGACTTGGTTCGTAATGTTAAAATCTTCCCAAGTGATAGAGAGAGAGGGAAAGAAAGAAAGACAGAAAGAAAGAAAGAAAGAAAGAGAAAAAAGAAAGAGAATACAGGAAGGAAAGAAAGAATGAATGATAGAGAGAGAATATTAAACTCGTAACCATTTAGCTGCAGCCACAATTCATGAGTGTTTTATAATAATTACAAGGGAATGCAGAGAAGACGAATGTTCTCATCAAGATGCCTTCATGGGACACACACACACTTCCTTCAGCCTTCCTCGTGGGCCTGAAGGATGGTGAATTCGTGGAGGTTCGCCGATGCCACAGAGAAGCTCCCTAACCCCGTCACTCACATAACCTCCCTTAATAGCTTCACTTCCCACCCTTTATTCCTTATGTATTTTTTATCCTCCCTTCCATTGAGAACACCCTCCCCCTTCCCCCCTTTTCCTCTGCATCTCCGCTACTCCTACCTCCTCCTCCTCCTCCTCCTCCTCCACTTGCTTCCCTTACTCCCCTTCCCTCCCCCTTCCCCTCTTAACCACCCATTAGCAGGCAATTTTCGGCGTCAAAAGTGAAATTAAGTGTGAAACAAATGGCGGTGACAACTCTCTCTCCCTTCCCTCCTTTCCTCCCTCCGCCGCCGCCGCTAACTCTGGAATTCGTCGCCAACTCGGAATTAATTGGGTTGGAATGACTGGAATCGTTGTTGTCCTCTTTTTTCCTCCTCCTCCTCTTCCTCCTCTTGAAATAATGTCTGGAATCTCACTACCACCACCCTCACAAACACCCTACCTCCACTACCTCCCCTCCTCCACCTCCCCTACCTCCACAAACCTCCATTTTTATCAACACCACCTTCGGTAATACGATGATCTCCGACACCTCATTCACCACCATCACCACCAACACCATCACCCATCATTACCGCCATCACCACTTCGTACTTTCCACCATCACCACCCTACGCCCCTGTCCACCCAGCAGTGAATGGGTACCAGGTATTAATCAGGGGTTGTGTCCCGTCTCCTGGGGTCTGTTCCCTTCTCCAATAATTCCTTCCCCTTCTGTCTCTCTCCGGCATATGACCACAGATGTTGCGCCGACTAAACGAAACTTTCCAACTTTTCCACCATCACCGATATCATCTACACCACCACCTTCACCTCCTGGCCGGATCTATCGATTTGCTCAAGTCATGAACTCTGTGGGCGTCCCTTGGCCTCCTCCACTCAGGATTGTCTCTTATCCTCAGGTATCAGGACACCTCCACCCGAAATTGATCTATCTTTCGGCCACTCCTCTTGACTCTTTTGTAGGAGCAGTGAGTAGCGGGTTTTTTTTTCATTATTGTCTCCTTTTTTTTGCCCTTGAACTGTTTCCTCTACTGTAAAAAAAATAGACAACCGGATGAGCAGGGTCGGCTTCTGGGCAGCTTGCCACGTGCCCGTATAGCCGGAGTTGTTGTTGATGGCATTTTTCACTTTCATTATTACTTCTAAACATCACTACTTACTAGTTCTTATAGCATAGCAAGTCACTGGAAAAACGAGGAAAAACATTATAAAAACAACATTACTGGTTGATAGTTGAACCTTAGATACACTCCCTCTCTCCAAGCCTGTCTGTTTGTGCCTACCTACGTCGTTACCCGAAAAACGGTCTTCATAAAACTGCAATCACTAAAGAATCTGGAAGCAGCGTCAGTTTTACGACAAACGCGAGCCTTCCAAATGCTGTACCTTCCCTCCTCACTTCCCAGCACGTCCCTCGCGGGAGGCATTTTCCGCTTGAGGGTAATCGTTGAGCCCTACTATACGGTGAGCTGCGGGGCTGAGGCGGCGGAGCGAGGGAGAGCGAGGCAGCCTTGAGGAAATGATATCTACATTAGGGGGGAAAGATGGGCTTGCGGGTGATGTACGGAGGAGAACGAAGCTTAGAGGCTGCAGTGTTGGGGAAGAGGTGGAAATAATAGGCTTGCTGGTGATCTGAGAAGGAGAACGAAATTTTGAGGCTGTAGTGTTGGGGAAGAGGTGGAAATAATAGGCTTGCTGGTGATCTGAGAAGGAGAACGAAATTTTGAGGCTGTAGTGTTGGGGAAGAGGTGGAAATAATAGGCTTGCTGGTGATCTGAGAAGGAGAACGAAATTTTGAGGCTGTAGTGTTGAAGAAGAGGTGAAAATAATAGGTTTGCGGGTGATATACGAAAGAGAACAAGGCTTACGTAGCGGCTGCAGTGTTGGAGAACAACTATAAAAATAGGCTTGTGGGTGACGAAGGAAAACGAAACAATGCTTACAGGCGGTGGCCGAATGGTCAGCGTGCGGGCGTGGTGAGCCCGTGGACCGTGTTCGAGTTCCACCAAAACACGCTGATTTTTCAAGTCATCGCCGAGTGGCGGAAGATTTCCCACATGTTGCCCAGATCTTCAATCAACTCCAACTTCAGCGACATCGTTCAAGAGGAGCAACGGGGGGCTGCATGGGCTAAGCACGGCAGCCACTAAAAATATAATTCGCCTACGCCATTAACGGGCTGGGGTCGTCCAAGAGGCCCCTCAAGAGAGCCTACCGGCGCTACAGGTAGCACCTAAAATAAAAATTAAAATAAAAGGCTCGCAGATGAAGAACAATGAGGAGACCGAGGCTGAGGTGTTGGGGTCCTGGAGATAAGGTGAGAAAATAAGCTTGTAGGCAACATATGGCGACGAGCGAACCAGAGAGAAAAAGGGAAGGTTGAAGAAAAAATAAAAAAAAAGTCTTGTGGTGTGTAATTTATAAAAGAAAACGAAGCAAACATTAACAGTACCAACACTCAGCTTACTTTTTCCTTCCCCTATTCTTATTATACCCTTGAACCGCCTCCTTGCCTCTAAGAAAATAATAAAAAAAAAACATTATAGCTGCAGTGTCGTAGGAGGGAAAGAGCGACTACGATGAAACTACCGGAGGAATAAAGAGGGTAATGAAGGCCTTAAGGGGAGGGGTCGGCCAGTGCTGAGGGTAGCTATTATATGCACGGGAAGCACTACTAAAGAGGAGCTATATAGACGGCCGGGGCTAAGGGACATTATTGGGGGGACTATAAAGAATGGGCCGTCAATGGTATCTCTGTCGTAACCTTTGCTATGCCTGTTCCTTTTCCTCCTCCTTCTTCTTCTCCTCCTCTTCCTTTTTTTCTTCTTCCAAAGCCTTATTAACCTTTTCTTTACCTTCTCCTCCTCCTCTTCCTCCTCCTCCTCCTTTTTTACCTCATCTTCCAAAACCTTCTTAACCTTTTCCTTCTTCTACTTCTTCTTCCTCCTCCTCTTCCTCTTCCAAAACCTTATTACCCTCCTCCTCCTCCTCTTCCTCTTCCTTCTCCTGCCCCGCCGCCGCCTCACCTCACGCCATCAGCTTTTTTTTTTTTTTATGTGGGAGAAAATTGTCCGGAAAAAAATATATAAAACTGCGAGGGAAATATCATGATGCCGCCGCCGACGCTATTCTTATGCAAAGGATATTGTTTTCGAGCGTGTGTGTGTGTCGCCGCGAGAGGGAGATGTAATGTTGCTTGATGTCAACGTTCCAGGAGTTCAGATGACTATATTGTAACGTTTGTGAGTCTTTAGATCGTGGAGTGTTTTTTGTAACTTTTGTGTGAGCGAGAAACTGTTTAAGATTTTTTTTTTTTTTTTTTTTCTATTTAGGTGCTGCCCATAGTTCCGGTAGGCTGTCTTGAGGGGCCTCCTGGACGATCCAAGCCCGTTATATAGTGGCGCAGGCGAATTTTGTTTATAGTGGCTGCCCTGGTATATTACTCTTGCTTGGCTCATGCTGCCCCCCGGTGCTCCTCTTGACCGAAGTCGCTGGAAATGCCCTAAAATCCTACGTGTGTGAGCTTGGGCGCCAAAGAATAACGTACTCACACAAGAATCAACGAATATGAACTAGGAACGTACAACACCAACAGCTGCTTAACTTTCAAAAAATAAAGTTGTTGTGGGTTGTTATGGGTGTAAAGGGAGGGGGAGTGTTGTGTGTGATAGAAAGATATACCACACGATATAATTATAACACCCCACAAATACGGACTACGAACTTATAACCTCAACAGCTGTTTAACTTTCAAAAAATAAAGTTATGGGTTGTTATGGGTGTAAAGGGAGGGGGAGTGTTGTGTGTGATAGAAAGATATACCACACGATATATAACGCCCCACAAATACGGACTACGAACTTATAACCTCAACAGCCGCCAGCTTCCCAGCCTTACCCGGAGACCCGAAGCCCCCGCACCGAGCACCGACGCAGCCCCGAAGTTTAGCGCCACATAACACCCTTTTTACGAGCCGCGTCTCGGGATCCTTCGCGCGATGATGAATATTTTTGCATGTAGGGGAGGAGGAGGAGGAGGAGGAGGAGGAGAGAGATGACGCATAAAGAAACAGATACAAATAAAATGACAACGAAAAGGAGGAGTAAGGAGAATAAGAACAGGAAATAAAAGAAAGATGAAGAACAAGAAAAGAGAGAGAGAGAGAGAGAGAGAGAGAGAGAGAGAGAGAATGAGAATGAAAGAGAGAAAAAAAGACGAACAGAATCGGAAGAGGATGAACAAACCACGATAAAGAGAAATTAAAAAAAGAAGAAACGAGGACGAGGAGGAAGAGGAAGAGGAAGACGAAGTAGTAGAGACGAAGAAGGGAAAAAGATGAGGAGATGATGAGGGTAAGGAGGGAGAGAGGGAGGGAGTGAGAGAGACGTATGTATAGGAACAGAAGCAGAAGTTGCGGTTCGGGCGAGCTAAACTTGTAGTAGGCAGAAGGGAAGGAGGGATTTATGGTGCGAACACACAGCATCCACGGGAGAAGAAAGAAGAGGAGGAGGAGGAGGAGGAGGAGAAGGAGGAGGAGGGGGTAAAGGGGAGGAAGATTTCTTTTTACTACTCGTGCAATGGAAGAGGAAAAGCGTTCCGCGTGAGCCAGGCAATGACGCGTCGCCTCGCCTCGCCCGTATGCCGTTGAAGGGTCGGTATTCACAGGTCCTTCCACCCCTCACATCAACTACTTCCCAAGGCCGAAAAGGAGATCAGTCGGGTTCTAATGAGTGTTCTTTGAGATTCGTGGTACAGAAGAAGAGACAGACTACCACCAGGGTCAGAAAACTCCCCTTGGAAACGCCCCGAACTCCTACGAAAGCCGTGTCAAATGTGTGTGTGTGTGTGTGTGTGTGTGTGTGTGTGTGTGTGTGTGTGTGTGTGTATGACCGACCCTCTGTGAAGTCGGTATTGTCAGACGCTTCCACCGTTCCACTATTCCACTTCTCATTTTCTTTGTCATTTTTTCGTATCTTTCTCGTCTTCTTTCTTCTCCTCCTCCTCCTCCTCCTCTCTCGTCCCGCATACATTTAGCAAAACAGGAAATGCTGAAGTCGCTCGTCAGGTATCTCGCATGAATCACTCCCTTGTGTGTCAGAGGAGAGGGGGAGGGAGTGTGTGGGCGCGCGCACGTTCGTAACTCTCGCTTCTTCTCATTAAGAAAATTACTGTTATGACGAATGGTACAGAAGATAATGATGATGATGATGGTGATGATAATGACCTAACACCAATACAACACAAGACAGGAAAGTTTAAACAAAGAACAGAGGAAGGAGGAAGAATCACCACCACCACCACCACCTCCATCCTCACCTCCCCCAACGCCATCACCACCACCACCCGGCAGCCTCTCGGAGCAAGGAAAACCTTCTTCGCGCGCCGTTTGTCGACGTCAAAATATGGGTGGCAAGTGTCCCAGTGTTCACCCAAGCATAACTTATAGCGCGCGCCTCAACCACCCCCCTTATCGACCCCTCACACCCCTCCTCCACCCCTTCTCCTCCTTCCTCCTGCATCCCTCTACCCTCTCCTCTCCTTTCCTCTCCTCCGCTACCCGCCTCATCCTAAGCTAACTCTTATGGGTCCTTTTACTTAACCTCTTCTGTATATAATCAAGCATCTTAACACTCCTTTTCGTAGGCTTTCAGTAGTATTGCCAGCCCCAGCATCCCTCATCTCGCTTTCTCTGTTTCCTTTCATCTCCTATCTCCGTCATCCTAAACTAGCTCTCCTATGTCCCTCTGCTGTAGTACCCAATCACATATTCCTTATAGTCCGCGCCCTTTCCATCCTCTTCCTCCAGTTAGTTAGTCAGTCAGTCAGCTCCAGCATCCCTCATCTCGCTTTCATCTCCTATCTCCGTCATCCTAAACTAGCTCTCCTATGTCCCTCTGCTGTAGTACCCAATCACATATTCCTTATAGTCCATGCCCTTTCCTTCCTCTTCCTCCAGTTAGTCAGTCAGTCAGTCAGCTCCAGCATCCCTCATCCCTCTCCACTAATCCCCTACCCACTCCCCATCATTTACCTAACCTTTGCTGTATTACCCTATCATATATTCCTCAGTCATTACCGTTCTTTCGCTTCCTTCCTCCAGTCAGTCAGTCAGTCAGTCAGTCAGTCAATTGTCACCCCTAGCATCTTTTATTCTTCTTTCTTCCTTCTTTTCACTAGTCAGTCCTCAACTCCCTCTTCTCTCTCTTTTCCTCTACCTTTCAATCTCTATCTTCGCTTTATTCCTATTTATATTCCCGTTCTCTCGATCTTCATTTGTCTACCAGCTTCCGTTTTCTCTATTCCCCGTATTCCATCACGTGACACCCTCGGCTCCACCTCCTCCTCCTCCTCCTCCTCCTCTTCCTCACTCGCCGGTAATCTCTCTCTCTCTCTCTCATCAAAGAAGAAAAGAAGTATATGAAGAAGACAAAGCTTACAAAGATGAAGAAGAAAAGAATATGATAAAGAAGATGATGAAGAAGAAAGATCAGATTAACGAAGATGATTAAGATGAAGATGATAACGCAGAAAGGAACAAAGAAAGACAAATATGAGAAAATAATAATAACGTACTCGGTGATAACTATATAGAAGATAAACTTAGATAATGAAGAACAAAAGAGGAAGAAAGGAGCCATGACATAATACAACAAGAAAATATCAATAAAGTAAAGAAATAATAACTTACTTGATAACATATGACCACAGGTATCGACGCACCGACACACGAACACACTAACGCACGACCACATCCCAAGGCTACCACGCGCACAATGAGAGTGACCGCTAACCACACACCAGAGAGAGAAAAGAAAGAAAAAAAACAAAGAAAAAAAGACAAAACAAGCATCGCGCGTTACTTCCCTCACCCACCCCCACCCACCTCTCGTTAAAATGAAAAATAAAAACATATGAGTGACATGTTTGAAGCATGTTTCGAAGCCCTGAAGCCTCGATATGTGCAAGAAACAGGATTCATGAGCAGTTTTGAGGACGTGAAGTTTGTATAGATAATGAAGAGATGGGGAGAGAGAGAGAGAGAGAGAGAGAGAGAGAGAGAGAGGAAGGAATAGAAGGAGGAGGAAGTGAAGGAACAAGAAGAGAGGGAAAAGGAATGGGTGGAAGGAGAAGTTGAAGGAATGGAAGGGGAGGAAAAAGGAAGAAGAAAGGGGAAAGGAAGAAGAAGGAGAAAGAGAAGGAACAGAAACAACAAAAGGAGGAGAAAGAAAAAGAAAAGAAGAGGAAGAGAAGAAAAAGGAGGAGAGGAGAAGAAGAAGGAAAAGGCAAGCAATGATTATTTAGACACACGAATGATCAAAAAACGAAAAAAAAAAAAAAGAAAGAAAAGAAGGGAAAGAATATAATATACCACCGGAAGAGAATAAAAGATAAAGTACTGGATCTCTTTATTACGGAAAGATAAAGTATTCGATCCCTTTTTATTAGTAAGAAGAGGAGGAAGGGTATTAAGATAGATGTGTATTAGGTGGTGATTCAGAACCTATACTCAGTGATGCTTTGGAAGAATGACTGTTGGGGTCATTTTCTCGGCATATGTCTGAGAGGATGAGATGGAAATTGAAGGAAGGGAAGAGGAGGAGATATGAA
>NC_066536.1:18835378-18845378 GCF_024679095.1 Eriocheir sinensis
GTGATAGGCGCGGCTCCAAGCTAGGGAAGTGTCATTCAGCCATTTTGAAGTAGGGAGGAACCTGTGTCGCCAGTTATTTATAGCACAAGTGAGCATGGCGGGAGGATGGGGGAGGGTGGTCGGGAGAAGTACTGATAAGAGACGCCTCGCTCCGCCTTGCCTGAAGTACGAAACATGGCGGACGAGGTTACAAAACTGGCTTCATATGACAGTCGGCTACAGCGGTGCGGCTCCTGCCCTTGCCGCCCTAAACACGCTTGACCCCGATTACAAGAACAAGATATTTTGGTTGATATTCCCAGACACCGCCGCCTCTTACATAAACCATTTACAAGTGAACAGTTTGTTTATACCTTCCCTCCCTCTTTCTAATTCTTTCTCACTCCCTCACCTTTCCTCCACTCTGAATTTCCTCCTACCTCCCTGCTTCTCCCTCCTTCCAATCCCCTTCCTCCCTTCCCCAATTGCCATCTTCCCTCCCTCCCTGTTTCCTCCTCCCTCTCTCTGTATTCCTTACCTCTCGATATTTTTTTCCCTCTCTCTCTCTCTCTCTCTCTCTCTCTCTCTCTCTCTCGCGGTATTTCCTTCCCTTCCAATCATTTTTCTACGTATCTGCCTCCTCCCCTCCTCACCCTCTCCGCCGCCACCACCACAACCACCACCGCGGCCTTACATAAGCGCAATGTAATAATCTTCATCGCCTCTTCCGCCGCGAGTCATGTCCCTTCCCCTCCCTTCCCCTGAGGCCTTTATGCGTCCACTCCCGCCACTCACTCCTGACTTCCTCCTTGCCTCCTCTCAGCGGCCAGGTCTCATTTGCATATGATTGGGATGATACCGCACCGCCGCCGCCACCTCAAAGGAACACAAAGGAACACAAAGGAAGAACAAACAACAGCAGACCTCGTTTCATAGTTTTTCTCTTCTCTCTTCCCCTCCCTTCCCCTTCCTTCCTTCCCTCAGCATCTCCTTTCCCTGCCTTTCCCATACCTTACCTTCCTTCCCCTTACCACTTTCCTTAAACATCTTATCGTCCTCCTCCTCTTCTTCCTTCTCCTCCTCTTCCCTTCCCTCCCCATCATTACTTGCCCTTACCTTCTCCTCCTCCCCCTCCTCTTCCTCCTCCTCCTCCTCCTCCCATTCCCGGTAACGTTCCTTCCGTTCCTTTCTTTCCTTCCCTTTCAAGCATATTTCTCTCCCTCTCTTCCGCTCTCCCTCTCTCTCTCTCTCCCTCTCTCTCGCCTTCCCCTATAAATACGCACATACACTGTTCCTTCTTCTCTCCCGCCTTTCCTCCACCTCCTCTATTCCTCCTCCTCCTTTTTTTTTCTTTATATTCTTGCCTTGAGTTAGCGTCACACACACACACACACACACACACACACCGCCATGTAACCACGCCCACCACCGTTCCTGTTCATTCATGCTCCGTACTTTTTTCCCTCTCTCTCTCTCTCTCTCTCTCTCTCTCTCTCTTCCTGCTGGTTGACTTTTCCCATTGAGCTCGGTGGTCACTCTCTCTCTCTTCTGGTTTGCGTCGACTTTTTCATTCACCGCTCTATTCATTGATTCAGTGCTCTCTGTGCGTGTGTGTGTGTGTGTGTGTGTGTGTGTGTGTGTCCCGTCGCATCTTGTAATCTATTTCCTCCGTAGTATTCCTAAACGTTTCGCTGATAACGTTCTAGTGTGAAGACCTTGTATACAAACGTTCGTTGCTGACACTTTATTGGTACAACGTTCTGTCAGAAAAAGAATTTGATGAAAGAATATTGGAATTAAGCTTCGTCCGAATGAGAGAGAGAGAGAGAGAGAGAGAGAGAGAGAGAGAGAGAGAGAGAGAGAGAGAGAGAGAGAGAGAGAGAGAGAGAGAGAGAGAGAGAGAGAGAGAGAGAGAGAGAGAATATCACGATTAAATAAATGATAGACAGAGTGAATTAGGCCGACGCAATAATCACTGGACATGCAATCAGTAAATTTAGACGTGCAAAATAAATGGAAGCAGTTGTTTTGTCTCGTTTCTCGTTTGATTAAAAAGTTGAAATCGCTGACAAAATGAATTTCCTATCCCCGCAGGTGCTAAGGCGACGGAGGTGAGCACCGATGCCACGCACAGCTATAGCGTATGCGCCCAACCTTAATATATAACTAAACGCAAAACTACATCAAAATACGATTGAAATAATATAGACAGTTAAACCATAACGGAGAATTAGATAAACCAAAACTATAACTAAAGCAACATCTTCATAACAAAGAGAAATATAATGAAGATCAATCGTAACATAATAGATAGTAATAAGAGAGATTCAAATAGATATATAAACGAAAAAGGAGAATTAGACAAACTTAAACTATAAGAAAACAAAGAACCACATAATAAAGATAGTACTAATATAATAAGATGGCAACTTAATAAAGATAGACGAATACAGATAGATTATAAAGATAGAAATCATAGAGAGAAAGAAATACATAATAAAAAAAAGACAAACGATAAATGAAAACGAAAACGGAGAACTGGATAAACTTTAATAAACACGCCAGATGACAGATTAAAAAGAAAAAGCCTTGATGTTCCGTCCGGGGCGCCGCGGTGTTGGGCGGGGAGCGGCGCCTCAAATTTTCATCATTCGTCGATCAGTCACGTTCCTGGGCGAGCAACGAGCCTCATATCGCCTCTCCTTGCGCCTGAATAATGCATCACCCTATTCAAATTTCCCTAATATTTTGCATACTCGAATCCACACACATAGCGACGTTTTTGCCCTCCCGACACTCACTCACTGAAGACCATATATTCTTAAACATTTCGGAGCCAAAGTTCACATATATTATAAGGCTTTCATACGAGTTTTGAGCATTTCCAGGAGTACTTTTATGGCCCTGGTTGTAGTTTAACCCTTTCTCTGTACCATGAACCTAAAAAAGCACTCGTTAGAACCCGACTGGTCTCATTTATGGACTTTGGAAATAGTTCATGTGAGAGGTGGAAGCGTCCGAGACTACCAACCTGCGTAAGGCTTCGCGGAAAACAGTGATTAGGGAAGCGAGGGATTACAACAGGACGCCGCCAAATGAAACGGTCAACAGCCAACCAACCAGCCAGACAGCCAGCCAGCCAGCTTCCCCCTATTGTAACGCCGCGGACGAACGAAACAGGCTACGCAAGGGAATGAATGAATGTAGGAAAGGGAAGGGAGATAAAAATAACCGTGCGTGGAGTGGGTAAATGGGCAGCTCTCCGCATTGTTTTCCGGACGTGCGGGAATGAGGGAGGGCGGGAAAAATTAGAATATAGGAAGTCAAGAAAAATTAAGTCGAGGGTTTGGCTACTGAACAATGAGAGGCTGTATGGACGGGTCTCGCTTACACCCCTATAAAGAGAGAGTTTGAGAGAGAGAGAGAGAGAGAGAGAGAGAGAGAGAGAGAGAGAGAGAGAGAGAGAGAGAGAGAGAGAGAGAGAGACAGACAGACAGACAGACAGACAGACAGACAGACAGACGGACAGACAGACGGACAGACAGACAGACAGACACAGACAGACAGAGAGAGCAAGCATACAAATACTCATCATTATGTAGCCAAAATTCATCAAATATATGCGAAAATAATACACTATGCCCGAAACTCCTATACGAAAGCTTTGTCAGTATAGGTGATCTTGGGCGCCGAAATGTTTAAGGATATGGCCCCTAATAAAGCCCTGTCCTGTCTGTCAGACCGGGCCACAAGGGGGATCGGACGCACGCAGCCCCAATCAGGCTCCGTCGGGCTGGATGAGTGCTTGACAAGTGAAATTCGCGTCCTAATCCGCCCTCCATCCCCCCTTCCCCCCCGCCTCAATCCTCCCCACCCACCCCCCGCCGCCTCCTCTGTCTCTGGTTATATTACTTTTGCCTTTCCAGTCGATTAATTTGAAAGCGTCGACACAAAGCTGCTGCGTTTGTTGGATGATTTTGTTTGTGTTGTTTTGTGTTTCTATTCGACTTGACATCCATAGATTTCATATTTTACAATTTTTCTTCCTGGCACATATACAGATTTTCCCTTCTCCGCCTCTTTTTATAAGGTTTTCTTTGTAACTTCACTATTATTATTAGTATAAAAGACGAAACAGTTCAAGACGGAGTGTTCCGTTGTATAGTTTTCTTATCAGAGTATCTATTTTTTTCCTATGGCTTTTTATTGTCGCTTTACGATGTCGTTATTTACGGCAATCACACAACGCAGCTTTTTTTTCCCTCTCTGTTGTCCACTATACGACCTTATTTTTCAGCCGTCCTCTTGAATGGCTTATTGTAATGGCGTATTGTCTTCCTCTCACTGTCCTGGCCCGCAGACAAATGACGTTCTCCTATATCTGTCGCCTCGTTAGTCATTAAACCTTCCTTTGGCTATTCTGAACCCCGACCTGACACCATTAGTCTGCTTAGCCTTTCCTCCCAGCACCGTCTATATATTCCAAAGGCCCAAAAGGAGATCAATCGCGTTCTAATGAGTGTTCTTTTAGGTTGATAAGACAAAAGAAGGGTCAAACTACCACCAGTGTCATAAAGCTACCCCTGGAAATGCTCAAAACTCATACGAAAGCCTTGTCAAAATAGGTGATCTTGGGAGCCGAATTGTTTCTCAGGAGGTCATAAAGCTACCCCTGGAAATGCTCAAAACTCATACGAAAGCCTTGTCAAAATAGGTGATCTTGGGAGCCGAAACGTTTCTCAGGAGGCGGCGTAAATATATCCTTTCCTATAACTGCACGGCCCATACATATGCTCCCCACACTGTTTCCTCATCGCCGCCACAAAGCAACGGTTCCTCTTTATGGTTAAGTCTCGCTCCTTCACGCCTCGGGTTGGCACTTCGACCACAGCGCTAAATCACGCCTCCTCGACTTCCATAGCTCTTGAAAATTGCACGGTCCCATGAATGCCAAATGTCAACACGAGTTCTCCCGCATATTAGGTTGGTCTGTCCCCTCTCGTCAGGTCAATAATACAGTGTTAATCTTTGTCTGTCCGCAGAAATGAACGGGCACACACACACACACACACACACACACACACACACACACACACACACACACACACACACACACACACACACAGGTATTAGTGAGAATATCTTTCTTTATTTTTTTTTTTGAGAGAGAGAGAGAGAGAGAGAGAGAGAGAGAGAGAGAGAGAGAGAGAGAGAGAGAGAGAGAGAGAGAGAGAGAGAGAGAGAGAGAGAGAGAGAGAGAGAGAGAGAGAGAGAGAGAGAGAGAGAGAGAATTCGAGCAAGTTTTAAGTTCATCCTACGACATTTTCCTTCCGGGAAATTTAGCATGAACGGAGGAAGGTGATGGGGAGTAAAGGAGGAGGAGGAGGAGGAGGAGGAGGAGGAGGAGGAGGAGGAGAGGGGTGTACTCACATATTCACACCACAAGGGGACGGGAAGGATTTATGACCAAGGGGGAAAAAAGGGGAAGGAGGAGGAGGAGGAGGAGGAGGAGGTGTGAAAGAAATGCCTTGTTATTTCTCTCTCTCTCTCTCTCTCTCTCTCTCTCTCTCTCTCTCTCTCTCTCTCTCTCTCTCTCTCTCTCTCTCTCTCTCAAAATAAAAAAAACGATATTCCTGATAACCTGGGGGATGAGAGAGAGAGAGAGAGAGAGAGAGAGAGAGAGAGAGAGAGAGAGACTATATAATCACACCAACAGATCATATTGCAAATAATAATGACCTTTAAGACCAAAATATTAACAGTAGTTTCATTAAGTCTTTACCAATTCCCGAAAGGAGAGACGAAACTTGCTCCTGTAACATCCTTTTCTCTTTCCTTCTTTCCCTCTCTTTTTCCTTCCTCTCTCCTTCCCCTCTTTCCCTGTTCTTCTCCCTCCCTCTCACCATGTCATGCCAAACACCCATTCTTCCAAGCGGCGGCGGAGAGGGAGAGGGAGAGGGACAGACAGGCAGGCCATATATTGCGAATCTTTCGGATCGGCTTCCCAAAGTTGACAAAAGCGCCGTCATTAACTGGAAATGGGATTCGTGCGTGACGGCGAGCCATCAGAGGCAGTGCCCGACCCGTCCCTCGCCCAGGTAGCAGCCAGGCAGTCAGTCGGTATTGCCAGACGCTTCCACCCCTCACACCAACTATTTCCAAGGACCGAAAAAGAGGTCAAGCGGGTTCTCATAAGTGCTTCTTAAGACTCAAGGTACAGAAGAAGGATCACTCTACCAGAAGGGTCATATAGCTACCCCTGGAAATGCCCAAAACTCCTATGAAAGCCCTGTCAAATATGTGAACTTGGGCGCCGAAATGTTTAAGAATATGACCCTTGGTGGTGTTCTCGTGTGTCCCATAAGATCCATTTTCAGCTCTTCCCAGCACCGGATCGTCACCTTTCTTAGTCGTCCGTTCTCCCGCTAACATAACCCGCGGCCGCTGTGGAAATCCTATATCCCTTAAGGTCGGTTTTCTCGCTTTGTTTGAATGGGTTCGCCGCCTTTTCCAGCCCTTACGAGTCCCTGTTAATTTTCTCGCAGGCCAAAGCAATCTGTCAGGGCGAGGAAGTGGACTGTATTCATATTTGTCCATCCTAATGTGTTCCTGAGCCCGATGAGACGCAACAAATGGACGTGGTGGAAAAACGACCCTATGTTAATGTTTTGTCTCAAGTCCTTATGGCACAGGAGGAGGGAGAAGGCAGGGCAGGTGCGTGCGGGTCCAGCTATACAGTAATTAGGACTGACTAAGCGCCCGGGGGGTAAAGGAGCGCCTGTGACCCGTGTGAGAGGCGCGTGGAGACAAAGGACGCGTATTATCGAACATTTCGGCGCCTACATACACATTTGATAAGACTTTGCTAGGAGTTGTGTGCCTTTCCAGGGGTAGTTTTATGACCCTGGTGGTAGTTTGACTCTTCTTCTGTACCATGAACCTAGAAAACACTCGCTATACCCCGACTGTTCTCCTTTTCGGCCTTTGGAAGTAGTTGATGTGAGAGGCGGAAGGAAGCGTCTAACAAAGGCAACCAAAAACACGCAACGGTTGAGACAATTTGTGGTCTGTTTTGCCGGTAGTTAAGCAGTTCGGGGGATAATTGTATCAGGTGCGTGGGCTCTGTGTGTTATGTTCCCCCTTGGACGCCGTGGCTCGGTAAATCACGCCCAGGTAACTCGCAGGTGTTCGTGATTTAATTGCTACTGCTGCCGTTGGTGTTTTATACGGAGTGTGCGCCGTATCTCATGCTGTCTCGAGCGGAAGAGGAGCTGGCGCCTAAGGAGTGTGGTAAAGCCTGTAATGTTTCCCTTGGTGAGCCACCCGCCTGCACTCCTCAACGAATCTAACCCTTTGACTTCGGATTTCCTACAAGAAGACATCGCTAAGCTGCAGGAATGAAGCAAAAAGTGGCTACTATAATTCAATGAAGAAAAATGTAAAATCATGCACTTTGGGAGGAGATATCTAGCATACTAATACCACATGGGAAACACTCCACTATCAGCTACAAAGGCAGAAAAAGACCTGGGAGTGTATGTTACCGGGCTATCATTGAAAGCCAAATCCGTGCCAATCGCAGCGGACGAGTTAAAAGAAGTCGATGGTCTGCACTTCAAGATATATATTTTTTTTACAGTAAAGGAAGCAGCTCAAGGGAAAGAAACAGATTAATAAAAAAAAGCCCGCTATGCACTGCCCCTATACAAGAAAGTCGTGGCCAAAAGAGAGGTCAGTTTGTTGTTGTTGTTGTTGTTGTTGTTGTTGTTGTTGTTGTTGTTGTTGTTTTTGTTTTTGTTGTTGTTGTTGTAGCAGAAGCAAGAGCAGAAGTATATAGCAGTCATAAGTGGAGCCGTCATTCACGCCCTCCCTAGCGGACCACTTAAGCGCCCCACCACCACCCCTAGCACCCCTCTCCACCCCACGCCATCACCACCCCATCCCTCCTCACCCCACGTAACCCGCCCCCCTTCCTGCCCCACCTCGCGTCACCTCTGCTCACCCCACATAACCCGCCCTGCCTCACCGAATTCACTCCACAACCTCACCTCACCCCGCCCCTCCTCACCCCACCACCCGCCCCAACCCCTCGCCTCCCCATCCCTCGCCCCGCCCCGCCGTAAGCACCTCTTCGCTCTAAATGATTATGGGCGTAAATTACTCCATCGGGACCCCATTAGCGGCGGCCATCATTCATTGGTATGGTGCGCTTCTCCGAGCTGCGTCCTGCTCTAAACAAGCTCACGAGTTATTACCAACCTCCTGCTAATGTCTTTTTTTTAACAGCAAGGGAGACAAAAAAAAATGACCACTGTTCCCTATATCTTCCTTTTCTTTGCCTTATAATCAGGTTTTCAAACGATCTTATTTCTATATGTATTTCCTTTAGCTCTAATTTCCTTACTTTTTTTTTATTTAATACTGAGGTTAGTCTTTCTTAACTCATAACTAACGGGGAGCATACAGAAGAGGGCGCGTTGTGTGTATGCTTAGACTTGGCAGCTCCGTTTGTGTTTGATGAAATACACACACACACACACACACACACACACACACACACACACACACACACACACACACACACACACACACACACACACACACACACACACACACACACACACACACACACACACACACACACACACACACACACACAATCACACACATATTTCACGTACAATTACAGCCAACAGAATATCATTGCAGACATATTTTATCATTTACATTCACAGTGCGCCAATAATATCAAAGCATAGCTCATACATTCATAAATCTACGAATGTTTAAACTCACACAACACAATCAAAGGGCAATTACTTCATATAAACAGTAATAAAACTTCATTCAGCCAACCAAGACTAGCACACGGGCTTGCCTCCATTGCGACTGATCGAAGAGACACGAGATGGAAGAGGAGAGAGAGGAATCAACTGGGACCAAGGAGTGTGTGTGTGTGTATGTGTGTGTGTGTGTGTGTGTGTGTGTGTGTGTGTGTGTGTGTGAGACCGGACCGTTCATTGCACCAAACAGCCTGATGATAGAGAGGAAAGGTTAGGTTAGGGTAGGTTAGGTTAGGTTAGGTTAGGTGGTAGTAGTAGTAATAGTAGTAGTAGTAGTAACAGTAGTAGTAGTAGTAGTAGTAGTAGTAGTAGTAGTAGTAAGTGCCTATATAAGTGCTAAACCATCCCGAGCAGTAACTTGACACCACAAAAACGAAGAACCAAGAACCGAGGGGGAGGGGGGGGAGAAGGGGGAACTTAACCACGCCGTCACAACAGAGAAACACGTGCGCCTAAAACATAAAGCAAGCGTCCTCCTCCTCCTCCTCCTCCTCCTCTTCTTCTCACTCTCACTTTTCCTCCTATTTTTATCTTCCCGCAATGAGAGAGAGAGAGAGAGAGAGAGAGAGAGAGAGAGAGAGAGAGAGAGAGAGAGTTTATCACCTTGTATTACAGGTTCTAAATTTTTGTTCGCTGTAGAGTTCCGTGAATTTCATGTTGATATCGTTAGTTAAGTGTGTAAGTAAGTGTGTAAGTGGGCGCGGAAATCATGCATTTGTACTTACTTAGATCTTGACACGCACACGCACACACACGCACGCACCCAAACACTAAAAAGACACTCGTGGAAACAAACACACACACACACATACACACATGCACATTTCTAACTAACTGACACTTCAAAACCTGATTACACACACACACACACACACACACACACCATCACCCCTACCACCCCCACCCCCACCACCACCACCACCACCCGGTTAAGCAAACATTCATTCATAATTAAAATCACTTCCCCGGAAATTCACCCCCCCCCCCTCCCCCCCAACGAAGCCAGCGACCTCCCTTCCTTATTTCCCGGGAACTGTTCTTGATGGACGCCGCGCACACAAGCAAATTAGTAGAACAGTTGAGTGCACGCCGCCCACTTTTACCCCAATCGCTGGCTCGCTTCGGTAGTATTAGTGGTAGATTTGCCAGTGAAAATTTTATTGGGTTGAAGTTAGGGA
>NC_066536.1:18852878-18857878 GCF_024679095.1 Eriocheir sinensis
ACCATCCCAGTACCCAGCATCCACTACCATGGCTGCAGTGCTGTATACAAGTTCGCGCCGCCCCGGGATGCCGAGTAACCCGACTGGAACAACCTCCCCGTAGAAGTAGCAAGTGCGGAAACCATCAACCCTTTCTCGTCTTCTCCCTTCCGATCTTGTTTCCTCTCTTTCCCTCTCTTCTCTTCCCTTCCCTTCCCTTTCTCCTTGTTTTCATGTTCAATTTTTCTTTCCTTCCTCCCCACCTCCCTTCCCGTGCACCGTCCGTTCACGCGCCTCAGATGAGCTCAATATAATCCTTCCCCTCTGAGTGACAAATACGAGCACGCGGCCAACAGGTGTTCCTCAGGTGTGTGTCCGAGGCTCAGGTAACAACCCCCACCCCGCCGCGCACCTGAGGACCGGCCGCTAATGAAACACAGGTGTCTATACGGGACGGGTCAGTCGCCGCCAGGTAGCACAAAGGCGTGGGAGAGAGAGGAGAGAAAGGGGGGAGGGAAGAGAGGAGGGGGTAGGGAGAGATGAGGAGGGAGGAGTGGAAGGAAGAAAGGAAGAGAGGAAAGAAGGGAAGGAGAAGTGGAAGCCAGAATAAGGAAGAGGAAGAGGAGGAGGAGGAGGAGGAGGAGAAGGCTGACAGCAGGTGACGCGTCTCTTGACCTGTTTCCCGGCGCTTTCAGGCCTTTGAGTGGATGAGGGAGGAGGAGGGGGAAGGGAGAATGAGGATGGGAGGAGGGGAGGGCAGGGGAGGGTTGAAGAGGATAGGGGGAGGGCACCTGACCCCTCTTTTGGAAGGCCTAATCGGCGGCGGCGGCGGAGGCGGGGGCGGAGATGGGGAAGGGCGGACAGACGGCGTTGCCCTCACCGTCTCCGCCCCCGCTGATTGAGGCCGAGATATGAGCCGTCACTCTGATGTCCTATTGGCCTCCTCCTCGTCCTCCTCCTCCTCCTTCTCCTCCTCCTTCCCCTCCGCTTACGAGGGGATATGATTCAGGTCTTCAAGTACCTGAAGAAGTTCGGTAACGTCGACCACTGCAAGTTTTTTGAGCTACAAACCAATCTAAGAACTAGAAATAACGGTCCGCCAATTCGAGCGAGGCGATGTAATACAGACATTGGTAGAAGTTTCCTCTCAAACCGAGTCATCCGCCACTGGAACAATCTTCCCTCAGAAGTAGTAAATGCGAATACCATCCACTCCTTTTAAAACCGAAACGACTGTTATTTCGTTTTGTCAGGAGTGAACTGAATACCGAAGCGCTTTCAACTGTCAAGCAGATTAATTCACCAGAGCGGGCAACCTCGTAATGAGCGAAGAGAGTTTCTGTTGCCTGCATTTTCATGTTTCCAGGTTTCCTCTTTCTTCTCTTTCTCCTTTTCCTCTTTCTCATCTTTTCCCTCCTTCTCCTACTTTTCCTCTCTTCGCCTTCTCCTTCTCATCCTTTTGATCCTTCACCTCCTTTCCTTTTTTTCAGTTTTTTTTTTTGTATTTGTTGTTGCTGTCTTAGTTCTTGACCCTATTATTTCTCCTCCTCCTTCTCCTCTTCCAACACCACTGCCACCAACTCCTCCTCCTCCTCCTCCTCCTCCTCCACCTCCTCCTCCTCCTGCTCCTCCTCCTCCTCACTTATTCATTTCGTGCCCTGATGGCCTGTCACTCACGGTAAGCTTCAGGTGTAGATTAGACACTTGTTTCTGACCCTCCTTTCCCCCCCTTCCCTCCCTCCCTCCCTCTATTCTCCTTCTCTCCTCCTCCTCCTCCTCCTCTTCCTTCTCCCCTCCAAGCTCCTTTTCTTCTCCCTCTTTCCTCTCCCCCATCGTGTCTCCACTCTCCTTCCTCAGTCTCTCTCCCTCTCTCTTTCTCCTCTCCCCTCCCTCCTTCCCTTCCTTCTATCTCTTTTCTCTTCCCATTGTCATCTTCTCCCTTCCGACCTCGTTTCCTCTTCCTCTCCTCCTCCTCCCATAGCATACAAATATACAAAGCATAAACAAGGCCAAAATTTATGCTCGTTCATAGCGAGGAACTGAGTGTAAAACAACAGTGTGATGCTATCTATCCTTGTGCCATTCCATGGTAAGACAGCAGTTCGAGTATGCACCAGTTTCTGGTCTCCCAATTACAGAAAGGACATTTAAGGAAAGGAAAAGGATGAAAGCGCGCAAGATGATTCAAACCTTCAGGGCTCAACCCAAACGACGAAAAACGACTCAAGCTCGACAAACTTTTTACGGAAAGAAACGCCTACGAGGGAGATAATTCTTCAAGTATCTAAAAAAAAGTTCATCCAAATTTTCTCCAAAATTCTCAACTCTGCAAACCGCTGAAGAACTAAATAACGGTTTCTTCATTCCATCGAGTCGATGTAACACAACACAGAATTTGAAGGAGTTTCTTTCACTGACATCGCACAATCCAAAACAAGTATCAAAGACTTATAATACTCATAACAACAAAATCCGAATACCATCAACTCCTTCAAATTAAGAATCGACCGTCATTTCGCTGCGTCAGGACATCTGCTCATAATATCGGCTTCCATCTATCTCCTCAACAAGAGGTGCTCCATCCTATCTGCTGCTCTAAAGCACCAAGTCACAACGATCTGGCCTTAAATCACCGAAGCCGGCGACTATTTCCATGTTTCCCCCTCCTTCCCCTTCCTTCTCTCCCATTCTCATCCATTCCCCTTCCCCTTAGTTCTCCTCCCTTTGCTTCACTTCCCCTCCCTTTCACATTCCCTTCCCACCCCTTCCCTTCCTTCCTTTCAGTCCCTTTCCTTCCCTTGCACCTTCCTTTTATTCTTTCCGTCTCTCTCTCCTCCTCATCTTCATCCTCCTCATCATCATCATTCACCATCCACCAGTCACTCTGTCACTCCCTCCTCCTACTCCTCCTCAACCCTTCTGAATCAATAGGCGCCGTCAAGGAGATGAATTGGGGTTAATCTACACAGGCCGATGGGATGATGCGAGGGTCGGGTGGCGGGAGGATGGCTAATGAGGGAGAGCTTGTGTTTACTCTTTCTCTCTATCTCAGTAGCAAGTGTTAATAACGTGTGAAAAGGAAGGATGGAGGGGAAGGGGCGTGTGTGTGTGTATCCTCAGTGTGAAAAAGGATGTTAGCCTAAGTATTAGAAAGTGTAGATAAGTAATTGAGTACCAAGATGTTGTGTGAACGATGGTGTCTCTCTCTGTAGCAAGTGTTAATAACGTGTGGAAGGGGAGGATGAAGGGGGAGGGAGCGTGTGTGTGTGAGTGTGTATATATATTCTCTGTGTATAAAAAAAGGTTGTTAGCGTAAGTATTAGAAATTATAGATAAGTAAGTGAGTATGAAGGTGATGTGTGTAGAAAGGAAAGGAAGGGGAAGGGAGTGTGTGTGTATTCCCAGTGTGCAAAAGGTATGTTAGTATAGGGATGAGTATTAGTGTTAGCTAGTGTATGTAAGCGAGTATGAAAGAAGTGTGTTGGGTGTATCGTTTTCTATAATATGAAGTGCAAGAATCCATGAAGAGTACCAGTATAAAGAGTTGTATTAGGTGAAGTTTTGCTAATGTGTTGGAGTACAGGGGAGGCGGTGGCCGAGTGGTCAGCGTGCGGGCATGGTGAACCCCTGGACCTAGGTTCGAGTCCCACAGAAACAAGCTGAGTTTTCAAGCCATCGCCGAGTGCCTGCAGATTACCCACATGCTGCCTAGATTTTCAGTCAACCCTAACTTCAGCGATTTCGGTCAAGCGGAGCACCGGGCCCAAGCAAGAGCCACTATAAATAAAATTCGCCTGCGCCACTAACGGGCTGGGGTTGTCCAAAAGGGCCCTCAAGAAAAAAGCTATGGGGTATTGTAGTTGGTGTTATAGTAGATGAAGAACACGTATGTATATAGTTAAGGGTATAGTAGTAGGAGTAGGAGTAGTAGTAATGTGTGAGAAAAGGAAGCGTGTTTATGTATGAGTGTGAGAGCAATGAGACGGAAAGACGGAGAGAGAGAGAGAGAGAGAGAGAGAGAGAGAGAGAGAGAGAGAGAGAGAGAGAGAGAGAGAGAGAGAGAGAGAGAGAGAGAGAGAGAGAGAGACGGACGTATAGGACAAAGAGAACAGATGTAGACAAATGTGCTACCGTGTGTCTGTGTGTGTGTGTGTGTGTTACGGAGGGTAAAGGACGCTACATAAGGACACACACATACACACACACACACACACACACACGACAAAAAGACAACACAGGTGCGACACACAACAAAAGACAACCAACACCTGTCTGTGACTAACGCCGAGGTGACAGACGAGGAGGTGGAGGTGGAGGAGGAGGAGAAACGTGACAGACGCGGCGGGGAGGGAAGAGGACAACACCAACAGACAGACTGACAAACAAGAGAAAGAGAGAGAAAAAAAAGGGAGAGGGAGGGGGGGAGGAAAAGGGAGGAGGAATAACCAACGAATAAAAGGACATAAAGGGTTACTGATAAAGACATGAAAAGCGACACGACAAGCGGGAAGAAAAGGGAGGAGGAGGAGGAGGAGGAGGAGGAACTGGATGCAAAAGGAGAGGAGAGGAGGGGTGATGGAGGAAAGGAAATGGAAGGAACTTTTAGAGTTTATGTGCATGGTATTCAACCTCTCTCTCTCTCTCTCTCTCTCTGTCAGCGTGATTAATTGCTTTCCAATCTCGTGTCATTGTGATTCGCTGTGATTAGGAGGCACGCACACACACACACACACACACACACACACACACACACACACACACACACACATACGCCTCTTTTTTTTTTTTACCCCTCTCCTTGTCTCTCTAACACTTGCTCCTCTTTCCTCCTCTCTTACAACGTCTAAGATGTAGTATTTAAACCCTCTCTGTCTCTCTTTGTCTCTGTCTCTATCTATCTATCTATCCATCTCTTTCTCCGTCACACCGGTAGGCTGCCTTGAGCGACCCCAGCCCGATAGTGGAGCGGGTGAATTTTATTTATAGTGGGTGCCGTGATGTATGACTCGTGTTGTGTTTTG